>NC_142784.1:34203482-34355982 GCF_988280905.1 Pimephales promelas
ATCCATCCAACCATCCAACTATCCATCCATCCAACCATTCATTTATCCAACTAACCATCCATCCATTCCAACCATCCATCCATCCATCCATCCATCCAACTATCCATCCATCCATCCAACCATCCAACTATCCATCCATCCAACCAAAAAACAACCAACAAACAAATTAAAAATTTGGGGTAGTACGATTTTTTATGATTCGAAAGATGTCTCATCTGATCACCAAGGCTGCATTTATTTGATCAAAAATTCAATTTCAAATTCAATTTCAAATAAGATTTGAAATATTTCTTTCCTATTTTAATATATTTTAGATGTAATGGCAAAACCGATGTTTTGACTTTTGAGGTTTGCGCAGAGAAAACGGATAATCGTTAAGGGTTTTCTGTTAGAATGGTGTCGTGTTAGCGGCCACTAAGTTAATAGCTAATGATCTTCGCAACGGAAGTGAATCAATCAAGATTATCTTTAACTGGACAATAACTTAATCAGAGCTGCTGTAAAGCCTAAACAATGTGTTACGGTCATTTCTTTTATCACTGTAAAGCTGCTTTGAAACAATCCTGTTAAAAGTGCTTTATAAATGAAGGTGACTTGACTTGTGTGAGTCAGATCTGTCATGACGCTCCTCCTCTGCAGGAGAAACAAGGTGCCGTTAACACTCTCTTGGGTCCAAGAAAATATTACAAAAATGATTCATGCTGCATTTTATACGCAGAACTTCCAAACTCAAAGGTATACCGGGTAAAAGAGCCAAATCTGCAACAGAGAAAGAGAAAAAATGAAATGAATCTGTGAACTGTAAATGTGGAGAAACGCCGCATGACTGATATATCTGAGACGAGAGCGGCTACAACAAGTGTTTGGAAACTGAAGTGACACTTAAAAATGAATGAATGTCATGTTGCATTCGATTACACATCAAATCAAGTGTCTTTTATTAAGATGTACAGACAGTTTACAAGCAAAGCGTCTGACAGACAGAAGTTTCTTGGGTTGTAAACCCTGCAACAGATCCTAAAAACACTCATATATCCACTAAAAATCACCCAGTTGAAATATTGAGTCTTTAAACATGAAGAAAAGCGACGCTACAGACAAGAAAAGATCCTGCAGCATTTCACACACTTGATCTGATGAAATGTGACCTTTTTGAAAGAATTCATTAGTAAAAGCATCAGTAAACTCAGTATAATTATATATGAAGTGAATGTTTGTTTCTGTTTATTGAGTTTGTATATAATTAGACATGGACACTATAATTAAGCGTCTTCAGCTGCGTACAGGCAAGAGTCACTGTAAATAATCCTGGAAGTGTTTCCATACATACCGACCTGTAAAACCACAGCTTCATTATCTGTGAGAGAAATAATTATACATGAATTGAATATGATGTAAAGAAAGACTGTACAGTATTTCGGGGAAAGAGCTTATATCATTAGGATCTTTTGAGATGAATGACTATGAAAAGATGCTGTTTTTCTTAATTTACTCACCCCCATGTCATCCAAGATGTCCATGTCTTTCTTTCTTCAGTTTTTGATGAAAACATTCCAGGATTTTTCTCCATATAATGGACTTCAATGGGGTCCAAACGGTTCAAGGTCCAAATGAGAGTTTCAGTGCAACTTCAAAGGGCTTTAAACGACACCAGACGATGAATAAGGGTCTTATCAAGCAAACCACCGGTCATTTAAAAAATAAATAAATGATAAATGACAGTTGAACCAAATGACCCGAAAAAAGATTCGTTCATTTTGATGAACAAGTTTGAACAGGAGAGTCACGAACGCGCATCACAGAACAGAGCAAGGCGAGCATTTGTGCTTATTTGTGCTTTAAATGAGCGATCACTTCACTAGATAAGACCCTTATTCATCGTCTGGTGTCATTTAAAGCCCTTTGAAGCTGCACTGAAACTCTCATTTGGACCGTTTGGACCCCATTGAAGTCCATTATATGGAGAAAAATCCTGAAATGTTTTCATCAAAAACCTTAATTTCTTTTCGACTGAATAAAGAAAGACGTGGACATCTTGGATGACATGGGGGTGAGTAAATTATCAGCAAAAGTTTTTTTTTTAAAGTGAACTACTCCTTTAAGTAGCAATGATAATTACATTTATATATATATATAAACCTTTGTTATCATTAAAAATCTTGTTAGTTATTAAAAACCATGTTTTTGTCAATACATGAAAATCTAAATATTTGATTGGAACAATATAAAAGTGAGTGAATGATGACAGAATTTATATTAAGTGTTTAATAAGTGTTTAATCCTATCAGTGCACATCATTATTGTGTTAAATTCATGTTCCTCTCTTCTATGATGATGTGGGCGGGGCAACAACAAGACAAAATCAAGCCCCGCCCACATTTGTTCTTGTTTAAAAAGCGTTAACAGAAAGAAAACTACAAAGAGCATCAGTGTGAGAAACAGACCTCAAATGCTGTGTGTGCATGTGTGCGTACGTGCGTGTGTGTGCGTGTGTGTGTGTGTGTGTGTGTGTGTGTGTGTGTGTGTGTGAGTGATTAGGTTTTGCACCTCCTGCCGTGAATATCTTGATGAAGAGTATTTCACTGAAACGAGACTGTGTTCTCTGTAATTTAAACCTGTCTATCTGTCTGTCCGTCCGTCCGTCTGTCTTTCTGTCTGTCTGTCTGTCTGACCGTCCGTCCGTCTGTCTATCTGTCCGTCCGTCCATCTGTCTTTCGGTCTGTCTGACCGTCCATCCGTCCATCTGTCTGTCTGTCTGTCTGTGTATCTGTCTGTCTGTCTGACCGTCCGTCTGTCCGTCCGTCTGTCTGAGATCCCTCCACTCTAAACTCTTATTCTATTCGGATGAGTAAATGTGTCTGAACTCAAACCGCTGTGACAATTTTCCCAGTCTGTCATAGAGATGCTTCTGCTATTCCTGTCTGAGCTTCACAAACATCCTTACATGCTTTAGAGAGAGAAAGAGAGAGAGAGAGATAAAGGTCTCGATCTATTAAAAATACTTTGTGGATGATTATCAATAGATTTTTTTTGCCTTTCTCAAAGTATCATAGAAAGGAGGTGCTAAATCTTCAAATGTTGTTAAATATTATATAAGCTGATTCATTATCTTTTCGTGTTAATTTTGTTTTAGGTTTAATTTGTATCTTCATGTAAATTAAATACAAAAAAAACTACATATTTACATAAATTACTTAAGTATTGGTTTAATTGCTACTTCCTAAGTGATATTTTTTCCCACTATATTACTTGCTTGCTTTGCCAAATTGTTCACGCATGCAGTTAAATTGCCAATATTCCAGAAAAAGAAATGTGCAGTGTCTGTCAGTGAAGCGCAGACTCTGAACTCCAGACAGAAACAGTGACAGACAGTGACAGGCAACTAACGTGTGAATCAGAGGTGTTGACAGGAATATTTCTCGCAGTTTTTTATTGTACCTTCCTGAAAGTGATTTTAACAGGTTCAAATCAGGTTTTAAAACCACATCACTATTGAACGGGCAACCTTGAAAGAAATGGTTCTTAAATGACTTGCTTCATATATTTGATGCCCTGAAAGGTTCTATTTGTGACACTAATGGTTCCTTTAATTGAATCTAAAAGTTCCATACGGAACTTAATTAATTAAAATAAGCAAAAGTAACAATTTTTTAAATATTTTGTCAAAACTTAATTGTGTTCAATCAACCTCATCAATTTAAACCTGATTCATGTGAAAACTACATGAATCATTTTTGTTGACCGCTAACTAGGCAGTGGAACTTTAGTTCCCAGAATGCTTTGCAAGGGACTGAGGGTAAATTTAGGAATGTTGTTTTAGTGTTAAATATTCAGTTATGTTAGAAACTTAGAGGACTCTCTGTAATGTTTTTTGATTCAGTTTTTTTAAAGAGTGGCGACAGGTGTGTATATACAGACCTGTATACAGTAAGTAATTGGAGGTAACTAGTTTCAAATTAGCTTTGTAATGTGGGTGGTTTAAGGCAGGATAAAAACTAATTTTATCTAGCAGGAATGACTAAATTAATTTAAATTCAAGTTTACAACAAATCATTTCAAACAAATTAGATTTTTGTGCGAAAATGTAATTTAGTTTTGTGTACAAGTTTACCTTCATTTAATTAAATTTGTTCAACAGCTTTTTTTTTTTTTTGATTAAACATTATATGACTGCGAATACAAATGCAAGTCTTTCGTTTGCTCTCTGTTGGTTCATGAGGTCAGATCTCTGGAGACGGACAGATGAGTGTCTGAGATCAGAGTCGAGAAGAACCTGCTGTTGTGGATTCAGAGTTTAGCCCTCGGCCCGAGTCGAGTCGCTGAGAGAACGTGTGTTTGACTCGCCCTCGGGCTCTCAGAGTGTCCAGAACAGGTGTGTAAACCAACGAAAATCACAGTTAATGCCTGTCAGCAGGTTCCTCTTGTTCGAGAATATTATCCCCGCAAACAACTAGGCCTATGTGATGTGCTCTGATTCCATGCATTACATTTTGGCAATGCATATACAGAAAAGGTAAGAGTAGTATGGTAGTACAATTCCAGATAGCTTATTGTTGCATAATACAAATTGCGAAAAAATAGTAAGCACTACAGTGTGAACAGCACAGTATTCACTAATTAGTGCTCAATTATTCCGAGTGTTTTTTTTTAGCATAGACAGCATCTCAAACTACTGAACAACAATATCAGGCACAGAATAATGTAAATATAATTTTAGACCCACACATTTCTACATAAATGAATGGAAAGGAAAAAGGAAGTTATTAAACTGTAGTACGAGTTCCTGCTTTAATAAATAAAAAATAATAATTTATTACATTTATATAGCGCCTTTCTGGACACTCAAAGCACTTTACATAGAGGGGGAATCTCGTCAACCGCTTTGACACATCATGGGGACACTTGTTGATTTCTGTTCTGTCACTGAGTGAGTCAGCCATTTTACAGCAGAAAGCAACATTCATTATTCGTTATAGACATAGACAATATAAGGTTATAGACCTTATGTAGCCCCGCCTCTTTTCAGCGTTGCGCTCGTTGTCTTTTGACTTCTGGACTTCCGGATCTTGCATAGGTATGAATGAACTGCTCGTAAAAAAATCCCCGGTCGACATTTGTTAAGACATCTGCTTTACAATGATAAACATTACAATGTTCATGATGATTACTTTTGTTAACTTAACAATAAGTAAATCCACTTCACCAGCTAATTACTCCTCGACAGCGATGCCATAGAAATATACAGAGCGACTGCAAAAACGGAAGTTCAAAGACAATATTCTAAAGATGACGGCGCCCACGTTTCTCTGGTGCAGGTCTATCCACAAGTTTCCTACGCCCCATGAGGCCTTGCGTCAAAAGTGGGCGCGTCTTCTGGTTCGAAGTAAACAAAGCGCGACTTGACATACTTCACACTCGTTCATTCAACAGTTGACAGTCATTCAAGTTATAGCGATCCAAACTAGCTAACGATGTGGGAACACAACCTCAACGAAATTCAAAAGGGTGAAATAACAGTACCTTTACCCTCCGCAGTAGCTGATTGGGAGTATTATAATAACATTATTAATAATCAATACTCATCAAGGCATGGTGACAGACAGTTGTGTGAGCTGACAAACAATTAAAATAAAAAATACACACTTAGTCATTGTGCTTTGGAGTTTATTCAAAATTATAAATGAATGTGCTGCTTGAATACATTAACTGGCACATTTGGTATTCTGTCAACACAGGCTTCGATCCTGAGTTTAGGTGTAACATCAGTAGCGAACAGCCAATCACATGCTGATAGAGTTTATAGAATATTAAGAATCTAAACTAATGTACACAGGAAGATTCGTCGTTCGAGACGGAAACTAGTCGTTGGCAGATTCACTCTGATTTCGTTTTCGACTTATGTTCAAAACAATCACGTTTAACCCACTGAATTAGTTTAGTCCGGTTATATACAACCGCGAACAGCACATGTTGTCCCTGAACTCCGTAACGACATCTCTCATAAAGATTTGCGTCTTTAAATAGTTAAATAATTCTCAGAAAAACAGCTAGCCTCTTCGCTAACTAACACACAAAACACCATTGGAATGCTACTTCCGCCGCCTCACCGGAAGTTTCACCCACTTTATTTTTTACAGGAGCACCCCTCTGAAACTTGTGGATAGACCCATATCTATGGATAGACCCCTTTTGCGCCGACGACACAGTTACCTCACGCTAGCTGGAGGCAATTCAAAGTGAAAACCGGTGAAAAAACTGGAGGCGGCCAATACAAACCAGAAGCAGATTCGGCCACATAATAAGGAGCTTAAATTATTGTTACTATTATTAAATGTCATCTTGTTGTGTTCTCTGGTGCAAGAATTGATGAAAAATCAATATGCTGTATCTGGAATTTTTATTTCTAGAAAATATTCACATCATTAAAATCGCACTGTAATGTTGTCGTTTCGGCGCTGGCTGCCGAATCATACACACAACAGTCTTGTACAGGACCAGTTAGGCATCTAAAAATTCATATGCCCTCAGTTTATGATCTCTTTATGATCGTTTTCTCCATAAGGTAGGTGTAGAAGTCAGCCCACTCACCTGAGGTAACGTAACATTATTAATCCTGTCAGATCGTCCATGCATTGAGTGTGTGTGTAGACGGCTACGGGTCGGCCAATCTGGTTCCGTCCGTTAAAGTCATATAACTTTTGGAAATAACAATCGCGGTCCATGGACACTGAGTGACCTTACACATTAAGATAAAATCGGATTTTCTCCTGTCATTGTTAAAAAACAAGCTAACAATACTTGCTAACTAGCGTAAGTGAAGCGGCCAGGGATCGTTCTTCCTCGGAAAGACTCGGAAGGTAAAGTCATATTTATGTTCCCTGTAAAATATTTTTGACAGCATTATAATGATTTCTTAATTCAGAATAAGATCAACATTGCGTATGATTCTTTAATTCTTCCATGTTAAGCACTTTGAATTGCCACTGTGTATGAAATGTGCTTTATAAATAAACTTGCCTTGCCTATGTGGATGTGTTAGGGGAATTTTTTAAAAGTATAACATTTAAAGCCACTTAAATGAGCGAATTGATTCGTTCATCAAAATGATGAGATTGAACAAGAGAGTCAGTAAAATGATCTGAACTTCCCATCACTAGTAGTGTGTAATGTGAAGTTCTGGGATGGGTGAAGGAGCTCTGCAATCTCTTTTATTACTCCCCCTCAAACCCTAGACTTGTAAGGAAACATATTAATAGTCTAAGTCTCACAATACTGTAATTGAGCCTTAAATTATCAATTTAATAAATGTTACCACCATTTATAATTTTACAAAGAAACACTAAATACATTAATACAAATGTAATACAACTATCATTATATACACTCAAGTTTCTATTATTTGTATTCCAAAGGTGAGCTTGAACTGTTTTTTTTTATTATTCATCACAACAAATGTATTTTTTATCAGTCTTTGTCTCCCTCTGCTGGTACAGCACAAACACATTCAGGCTACAGGTCCTTCTAAAAAAAATTAGCATATTGTGATAAAGTTCATTATTTTCCATAATGTAATGATAAAAATTAAACGTTCATGTTTTAGATTCATTGCACACCAAATGAAATATTTCAGGTCTTTTATTGTTTTAATACTGATGATTTTGGCATACAGCTCATGAAAACCCAAAATTGAGAGAGAGAGAGAGAGAGAGAGAGAGAGAGAGAGAGAGAGAGAGAGAGAGAGAGAGAGAGAGAGAGAGAGAGAGAGAGAGAGAGAGAGAGAGAGAGAGAGAGAGAGAGAGAGAGAGAGAACACTGTAGCTAAGGAGAAAGACATAGAGCTGCACTTCTGACCTGTCCTAATTATAATGAAATTTGAGAACAATTCTTTTTCCAATTTGAAATTATTTGTGCCAACTTCAAAAAGTAGAAAACACAAGCTCAAAAAGAGGGAAGAGTCGACCAAGCAATCAAGAGACCATTTACACACACACACACAAAACTAAAAATAGATAGTGCACTTTTTGACTTTCTCAGCTTGTGTAAATCCACTTGGGGTTAAGAGTATGTATTTTTTCCCACATTAGTTTCACACGTCTAGTACAACTGTGGTTTTGTTTCATTAATACAGTTTATACTTAAAAAAATAGAAGGGAGATGTGACAACTTGCCCCATTGGTGGGTCACATTGTAATATTGTATTGTAATATTACAGATTGTCATGTACAGTTAATTTGCTAGTATCTAACATCTAAACCACAAAACATAATATTGAAGAAACTCAGACCTGCATAAAGTATTAAATTCCTTTAATTGTTTACAAAAATATTGTACAAATGAGATCTGCACACAGCTATACAAATGGAAAAGTAGACAAAGTTCCTCACAGCTCATATAAGCACTGGAGATTTCCCTGAGAAACACACGAGCGGCTCCAGAATCTCCAGCAGGTGTGTGTGTGTATGGCAAGCCGTTTTAGCTTTTATTCATTTCCAGGATATGAATTATTGATATCAACAATTAAATTGCTGATATCTGTAATTGTATATTCACTAGTGAAAGGTCACCATAGGCTGCCATTCAAAATGAATTGTTGATATCAATAATTGATTTTTTACTAGTAGAAATATCATTTTTGAAATCAATAATTACATTGTTACTAGTAAAAATGTGAATTCCTGATTTCAATAATTAAATTTTCACTAGTTGAAATGTCTATTCTTGATATCAACACTTCAATTGTTACTAGTAAAAATTACTATTTTAGATATCTGAAAATGTATTTCTGATATCAATATTATTTCAGATATCTTACTAGTAACAATTAAAATCGCCACTAGTAAAAATAGAATTATTGATATCAAAAATGAACATTGTTACTAGTAGCAATTCAATAGTGGATATCAAGAATAGACATTTCAACTAGTAACAATTGAATTCTTGATATCAAAAATAAAGGTTTTTACTAGTAATAATTGTATTTCTGATGTGTGAAATTGAAATTTCAACTAGTAAGAAATAAATTCTTGATATCAACAATTGGTTTTGAATGGTATTCACTCGTGAAAATGCAATTGTTGATATCAAGAATTTATATCCTGGAAATTAATAAAAGCTAAAACGGCTTGCCAGCGTATTGTGACATTTCACTAGTGAAAATACAATTACAGATATCAGCAATTCAATTCTTGATATCAAAAAATGGCATTGTTGATATCAAGAATTCATATCCTGCGGAGTGCGGATGATTAAAAGTTAAAACGGCTTGCCATAGTTTTAGTAATAATTGTATTTCTGATTACAATTACGATTACAAATTGGAATTTCAACTATAAAAATCAAATCTTGATATCAACAATTGATTTCTTACTAGTTGAAATTCCAATTTCACATATCAGAAATACAATTATTACTAGTAAAAACCTTTATTTTTGATATCAAGAATAGACATTTCAGCTAGTAACAATTTAATTCTTGATATCAAAAATAAAGGTTTTTACTAGTAATAATTGTATTTCTGATATGTGAAATTTCAACTAGTAAGAAATCAATTCTTGATATCAACAATTGGTTTTGAATGGCAGCATATGGTAACATTTCACTAGTGAATATACAATTGTTAAAAGAAAACGGCTTGCCATAGTGTGTGTGTGTGTGTGTGTGTGTGTGTGTATTGGCGCTGCTTCAGTAATGATGGACTTTGATCTGGTTGTTGTCGTCGAGGCTGAGCTGAACTAACCCGCCGCTGCTGGAGCCGGTCCTGAGGTTTGGGAAGAGTGGACTGAGTGTGTGACGCTCAGGAAAACAGCACGAGACACACAGAAGCTCATTCACTGAGATACACGTTCAATCCAGTATGTATGTGTGTGTGTGTGTGAGTGTGTGTGTTCAGGGGAGAAAGCCTGAGCTGAAATAAACCCGTTCTAGAGGAAAAACACCCGGCTGTGTAAGGATACATGTTGCGGTTTTTGCGTTGAGCTTCCAGCCAGCGTTTGTTTCCTTCAATCAGACCCTGCAGCCGCTGACCTTCGACCTCTGCTGATGGACGCAGACTCGACAGACTGCACACACACACAAGATAACAGCCATTTACACTGAATATCTACATGACTGTGGAAGACTGGTGTGTGTGTGAGCTCACCTTGGCGGTGTGTATCCTGAGTAGGTCATGTGAGCTCTGCTGGTTTCTGTGGAAACGGATGATGTTCAGATGATGCTGTAGGTGATGACGTGTGTGTGTGTGTGTGTGTGTCTCACCCGTCCAGCGGTTCTGCAGCGAGTCTGTGGGTCTGAGTCCGTTGGACAGCGAGGGGGAGGAGTTCACAGGCCACGCCCACGAGGGCCGGGGTGGTAGAGGTGTGGTCAGAGTGGGCGGGGCCTGTTTGTGGGTCAGTGAACCCAAAGCTCCTAACACAGAATTGAGCTGACCTGAGATCAGCTGCAGAGAGTCGGCCAGCTGCTGCACCTTCACCGGAACTGACAGACGATCACACACATTAACACAAGTCCCCAATCATGCAAATGTTCCTCATTTAGATTTGTTTCGTCTTACAACATCTTTACATGCATCCAAAACACTTTAATTTTCAATAAGGGATTCTGACCCTTTAAACCCTGCCTCTCTGAGAGCTGCTCTGCTCTGATTGGTCAGATGGCCCAGTCTGTTGTGATTGGTCATGACCAAACGCTCATTATCATTTCTAAATCTCTTCCAGTCTCAGATCAACTACAGTGTTTGAGGGCGGGGCTAAGAGACGCTGTTCAGCCAATCAAGACCACATGCTGGTTTTATGCTAATTAGTTACACACGTCCTGACGACTCGTTTCTTTTAGGAAACTTATTTTAACTTTGAAACTTTGCAGACCCTTTACAATCAAAACAGCATTATTACATACGATGTAATAATAATATAAACATAATAGGGGCACTTTGTGTGTGTGTGTGTGTGTGTGTCACCTGTTCCCTCCGGGCTGTAGATGCTGCTCATCTCTGACTCGGTGACATCAAACGTCACTTTCCGATCAGCTGACCTCTCAGCGTCCTCGCATGACACCTGACACACACACACACGCATCTCATGAAATGTACAGTATAATGCTGAATGTCACAATGTCGGCTGAATAAATCAGACAGGGCAACACACCGAATCAAACGGCGATATGGAGGAGTGTGTGTGAGTATTAAAGTGTGTCTCAGCTTCTCTACACCAACATTTCACCATTACATCTGAGAAAACTATCAGCAGATACACACACACACACACACCTCTTCATCACAACCAGGTTTGACTGTAGTAACATGTATGAAAAAACAAACACTTCAAATAAACATAAAACAAAAACTAGTCTTTGAGAATATCTAAATGTATATCCAACTACAAAACCTAATAAAAGTAAGTAATAATGTCTAAAAACAACTTTAAAGCTCCTTTATATAGGAATCTAGTGGGGAAAAAAACAGAATTTGGGTGTTAAAAATCTGATCTGATTGGGCTTTATAACGTGTGTGTGCAGACCAGTGTTGGGTTTAACTAATTATTTAGTAATTAGGGTTTAGTAGGGTTTAGTAATTAGTTACTGTAATTTAATTACTTTTCCATTGAAAATGTAAAGTAAGGGATTACTCTTCATTTACCTGTAATTACAGTTACTTCTGATGTAATTGAGGCAAATACTGTGTATGGATCAATCCGATCTCACAGCGATTCGTATGCGTTTTAAGAGGCGTCTAAATCGTACGACCGCACTCGTACTGAATTATTGTAAAATATGTATGAAAAAAGTGTGAAATGTCATGAGATCAGACATAAAACAATAGTGGGTTTAATATCAAAATGTATTGTCTGATGCTAAAAAGTATGTTTTTATAATGTAACCTTCTCCACCTTGGTCAGTTTAAGGATAATTCATGCAATTTTATAGTATTTATTTGAAAGAATTAAAACAGATTCATGTCTATCCTTGTATTATTCAGCTGGGATTTTGAAAGTAATTAGCAATTAAAAGTAATTAAATACTTTTTAGAGAGAGTAATTAGTACGGTAATCTAATTACACTGTTAAAGAGGTAATTAGTAACTAGTAATTAATTACTTTTTTAGAGTAACTTACCCAACACTGGTGCAGACTAGTGTTTATATTTGTGATGTTTTTTCAAAGGTTTGTCCTTGAACACGAGGAACATGACGATTTAGCTCAAATATGATTCTCTCAGTATAAAACACTCATGTCTATGTAATCCCCACACTAGTATAGTGTATCCAGCAGTGTGTGTGTGTGTCGTACCTCTTCAGTCAGTGAAGTTTCGAGCTGGTTCAGTTTTTCCTCTTTTTCTTTCAGTAGCGTTTGACCCTTGTGAAGCGTCTCCCTCAGCTCGGCTAGATCCCTCGCCTCCTACACACACACCAGAGATGTTCACAAGTCATTTTTTGGAAGTCCAAGTCAAGTCTCTGTCTCAAGTCTTTTGCCACAAGTCCAAGTCAAGTCTCAAGTCTTAAATTATTAGGCATTGCCTAATTAAATATGTGCGAATTTGCATATATTTAAAAAAAAAAAAACACCAAATCTGAGTAGCCTATTAGATAAAGCCAGGTTTAAAATATTTTTTTCAAAAAAAAAATATATATTTATATTTAAAAATAGATATTTATGTACATCTACTTTTGTTATCCTGTAATCAGATAGCCTTAAATAGATTCAGATAGCCTTAATCAGATAATCAGATGTAATCAGATAGCCCTAAATAGATTTTCGCCATGTTTTTAGAAAAACAATGTTATATAAGTCAAGCTAGGAATAATATATTTACAAATCCATCTGTAATAGTCTTCATAATAAAACAAGGTATAGGACTGGACAGTTTGGTGTATTAGGTTTGGTATATCGGTGCTAGTGGAGTGGAGATTTCAAGACTCAAAAAAGTCATTTTGAGAAAACGCAAAACGGGATCTAAAGATGTCCATCAGGCCAATGAGATTGCTCATTTAGAGTTAAATCCCCCCTTTTACTTTCGCGATTGGTTGCTGATTAAAAGGAAATGACCATATTTGGATCCGACAACAGTGAACTGGAGAGAGAGAGAGAGAGAGAGAGAGAGAGAGAGCTTTCTAACGGTGTCTGTGATGACGGTGCAGATCGGGATGATTTACAATGCCAACTTTTGTTGAATTTATGAGAAATCTACAGACGCAAAGTCAATGGAGACGGTTGGATAGTTTTCCCCCGGTGTGGGCGTGGCCTAAATATGCTCCAGTATGACAAAGGGCGGGGGACATGCAGCTTATCATACGCTTCCCCAACGTATGGGCCGATAAAAGAAAATAATAATACATTAAAATGAATTTAGATTTAAAAAGCGATAATTGCATGAAAACAGGTTGCTGACGAGTCTTTTGGGTCGAGTCACGAGTCAAGTCTGAAGTCAGCTGTTTGTGCGACTCGAGTCCCCATCTCTGACACACACACACATCAGGTGATAAGGACTGCAGACACGGCTCTGTCTGAACACACACTCACCTGCTGCAGGTTGTGGTAGAGCTGCTGCGTGGAGGTCCCGGGCGAGGGGTCCTTCAGACTGCTGTGAGCTGCCCGCAGCGCTGCCTGTCTGTCCGACACCTGAACGCTCTGGCGCTCCAGAAACTGCCGAGCCCTGAGGAGAGACACGCTCTCATTCCACACATACTGCCTCACACTGGGAGAGAGAGAGAGTAACACACACTTAAACCCCGTTAAAGGACATGAAAGTGGATACAGGCGATTGAGACGGAGCATAGATATCTATATAAAGGCTAGATGTCTTAAGGCGGAGTTTCTATCGTCATCACCGGCGGCCATCTTGTCACAGGCAAGCTGATGTAAGATTTGTGGTCAGCACGAACACAAAAACTCTTATCTCGTTGAAATCTTGACGGATTTACAAACGGTTTGGTTTCTTACAAACGTTATTAACGTGGCTATAATTATCTGGATGATAATTTATTTATACACTCATAAGTGTGCAGTGTCATAACTACATCTCTGACGTTCATAACAAACCAAACCGTTTGAAAATCGGTAGAAAATTGAGCAAGTTATGGTCATTTAAATAGTACATGTACCATTAACACAATGTTACGAGTGAGCGAGCTGACTGTGGCAAGATGGCCGCCAGGTGCAGACGTCGACCTCCATTGGCCAGCAGCGTGGACGACATATCTAGCCTTTATATAGATATCAATGGTTTGCTGTATTCATTGTCACATAGCAGCCTTCAGACATTAGCCATGTTTCCAACGACACGTTTTTATCCGAATTAAGTGATATCGAATGAAAAATACCTTATGGAAACAGTAAAATTCGATGAAATTTCATGAAATACGTTCGGTCTCGTCGGATTTTATCTTGATCGATATACGGCTAATGTGATAAAAGCTGATGGAAACGTTATTTCCCGAATAAATAATGAATTGCGATTAAGTTAGGCCCTTTTATGGTTGCAACGCGCCAGAAGACGAGTTCATTTCCGGCCAGTCTGTTTGCGCACACATGGCGGATGTCAACAAAGACGGATGTAACGTTAAGTGGACAAAGCAAAAAAATGCGACTTTAATTGCGAGTTAAAGTCAAATTCTAAGGGAAAAAAAATCTGTTAAAAAAAATAGTTCAATATCTCACAATTGCGACTTTATATCTCCCAATTTGCGTATTATAAAGTCAAAATTTCAAGTAGCCTCGCAATTGCTAGTTTATATCTCATAATTCTGACTTAACACGCAATTGCGACTTTATATCACGAAAGCCTGACTTTATAACCTGCAATTGCGACTTTATATTTTCTTTAGCAGAAGCAATACTCGTTTTTAAGTCAATTTGTTGTGTCAAATTATTGATTTATATGTAATAAGCAGAATAATATAAAGCGGGGCGGTTGTTATAGTAAATTCAACCCCTTCAACAGCCGCCTCGCATACATTATCCCATACATATGTCGCTATCAGCTGGCACATAAGCATTATTAGGCTTCAACTTGTGAAATATTGATCATTTGTTGGTAGATGCCGCGATCCGTTTTATCTAACAAAACTTTGATCGCAAAAGTTTGCTGGAATGTTCTTCGATTCAGTGCGAAAATGAATGGAAACACCTTAAAATCACAAAACAGCATGTGACATCATTACGTACAGGTTTTTATTCGCTTTAAAGCCGTTGGATGGAAACACACTTTCACCAGCTTTATTCGCATGTGTTTTTTTTTTAACGAACTTCAGATAATTCGATTGACAAGTGGATGGAAACATGGCTATTGTTTTGTTCTTGTTATCAGTCAGAAAGGAGGCAGCTTCACACAACACAGAGTCCGTGGAGACGGGTGTGTGTGTGTGTGTGTGGTTCTTAGATTATGACACGTGTCGCTCTGTCTCAGGAGTGAGTGAGAATCAGGAGCACTAGATGGGCAGCTCTCTAGGACTCACACGTACTCGTCTACGCTGTTGTCGCTGGCGTCTCCTGAGCGCAGCGCTGAGGCTTCGAGGTCCTCCAAGCGCAGGCCGCTCTCGCTCTTCCTCCTGCTCTTCTTCTGCTGGTCTTCTCTCGCCGATCTGCTGCTCTGCTCCAGCTCGCTGCACACACACACACACACACAGTCTGTCTCTGCCTCACCACCTTAGCTCGTTTAGTTTAGGACACTAAATAAGGCAATATTATTGATTTGACTGCAGTGACACTACTGGACGAGAACACAGTATGAACACTTGAGCTGAAAAATTACACGATTGTCTTAGAGATGATCATCGATGAAACACAATATTTCATATTTTATTCATGTTTGCACCATTGACACTATTATTGAACTGAAATAAATCAACATTGATTGAGTGTGTATGTGTGCGAGTGTGTCTACAGTCAGTGTGTGTGGGTGTGTGTGTGAGTGAGTGAGTGAGTTTATGAGTGAGTGATTGAGTGAGTGATTGAGTATAAGAGTGAGTGAGTGAGTATATGAGTGAGTATATGATTGAGTATATGAGTGAGTGAGTATATGAGTGAGTGAGTATATGAGTGAGTATATGAGTGAGTATATGAGTGATTGAGTATATGAGTGAGTATATGAGTATATGAGTGAGTGAGTATATGAGTGAGTGAGTATATGAGTGAGTATATGAGTGAATATATGAGTGAGTATATGAGTGATTGAGTATATGAGTGAGTATATGAGTATATGAGTGAGTGAGTATATGAGTGAGTATATGCGTATATGAGGGAGTATATGATTGAGTATATGAGTGAGTATATGAGTGATTGAGTATATGAGTGAGTATATGAGTGAGTATATGCGTATATGAGTGAGTATATAAGTGAGTATATGAGTGATTGAGTATATGAGTGAGTATATGAGTGATTGAGTATATGAGTGAGTATATGAGTGATTGAGTATATGAGTGAGTATATGAGTGAGTATATGCGTATATGAGTGAGTATATAAGTGAGTATATGAGTGATTGAGTATATGAGTGAGTATATGAGTGATTGAGTATATGAGTGAGTATATGCGTATATGAGTGAGTATATGATTGAGTATATGAGTGAGTATATGAGTGATTGAGTATATGAGTGAGTATATGAGTGAGTATATGCGTATATGAGTGAGTATATAAGTGAGTATATGAGTGATTGAGTATATGAGTGAGTATATGAGTGAGTATATGCGTATATGAGTGAGTATATGATTGAGTATATGAGTGAGTGAGTATATGAGTGAGTATATGAGTGAGTATATGAGTGAGTATATGAGTGAGTATATGCGTGATTGAGTATATGAGTGAGTATATGAGTGAGTATATGCGTATATGAGTGAGTATATGAGTGAGTATATGATTGAGTATATGAGTGAGTGAGTATATGAGTGAGTATATGAGTGAGTATATGAGTGAGTATATGAGTGAGTATATGAGTGAGTATATGAGTGAGTGAGTATATGAGTGAATGAGTATATGAGTGAGTGAGTATATGAGTGAGTGAGTGAGTGAGTATATGAGTGAGTGAGTGAGTGAGTACATGAGTGAGTGAGTACATGAGTGAGTGAGTATATGAGTGAGTGAGTATATGAGTGAGTGAGTGAGTGAGTATATGAGTGAGTGAGTGAGTACATGAGTGAGTGAGTATATGAGTGAGTGAGTATATGAGTGAGTGAGTGAGTACATGAGTGAGTGAGTATATGAGTGAGTATATGAGTGAGTGAGTGAGTGAGTATATGAGTGAGTGAGTGAGTGAGTACATGAGTGAGTGAGTATATGAGTGAGTATATGATTGAGTATATGAGTGAGTGAGTGAGTGAGTGAGTGAGTTACCTGACTCTGGAGCTGAGCTGTTCACATCTGTCCTGCAGGAGTGTGACCCTCGTCTCCAGCTGTTGTCTCTCCTCCATCATCCTGCTGTTCTCCTCTCTCTGTCTCTCCCTCTCCTGTCTCTCTCGCTGAAGATCTGCCCTCATCCGCTGCAGCTCCTCACGAAGCTCGTCCCGCTCCTTCAGCAGCCTAGGGAGAGACTGCACACACACACACACATTCATACACACTCCTGATTGTATCAGACAGCACTGTCACACACACAGACACACACCTCTAATCCTCTCTGAATATCCTCCTCTTCCTCACACAGCTGCTGTCTGCTCTTCTTCAACTCTGACGCCTGGTGATCATCAGTAAACGGCACTGTTAGTGTTCTAGTAAAACTACGATGAACAACTCATGTGTGAAGTAAACTACATGAACAAACTAACATAATGCATAAAAACACACTGTTCTGAACCTTTGACTGAAGTTCTGCCTCTCGAGTTTGAAGTTCTTTGGTTTGTACTTCCAGCTTCTCCATCCACTCCTGTAACGCTGTCTCCTACACACACACACACACACACACAGTGGATGGAAACATGGCTAGTGTGTTTATCATTCATCATCTGGAGAAACATCACTCTGAACGTGATTACAGTGATATTGTTTCTCTGTGCCATGAGTGTGTGTGTTGTGCTGACCTTCAGTGAGTGTGTCCTGCGCATCTCCTGCAGTTGTGTGTCCAGCGTGTGCTGTAGTTTGTGTAGTTGTGTTGTGTGTGTAGACATCATAGTGTCTCTCTCCTCCTGAAGAGAGTTCAATAGACGCTCTCTCTCCCTGCTCTCCTACACACACACACACACACACACACACACAACAGCCGGTGAGTGGATGAGACGACACACTCAGCAATGATAATAACACTTGTCTGATGTGTGTGTGTGTGTTGTACCCGCTCCAGGTGTGTTTCTCTGAGGTTCTGTAGTTCATGTCGATGTTCCTCTTTCAGTTGTTCTAGTTTCTTCCTGTGATCTCTCTCAACTTCCTCACGAACTTCTTGCAGGACATCTGTGAGCTAAAACACACACACACTAACACACATTAAAACACTCCAGCTACTGCTGCAGAATTCCATTCATATAACACTGCAGAAGACGTAGGTTATTTATCGTGACATACAGTATATCAGGGTGTAACAGCTGAAAATAATAAATGGTGTGCACCAGTTGTTGATTGGATGTGGGCGTGGCTCTCAAAAGTGTACGCAGATGAACGTGAGTGAGTGAGTGAGTGAGTGAGTGAGTGAGTATATGAGTGATTGATGGAGTATATGAGTGAGTATATGAGTGAGTGAGTATATGAGTATAAGAGTGTGTGAGTGCTGTATATGCGTGAGTGAGTGTATAAGTGAGTATATGAGTGAGTATATGAGTGAGTATATGAGTGAGTGTATGAGTGAGTGAGTGAGTATATGAGTGAGTGAGTGAGTGAGTGAGTGAGAGTGAGTATGTGTGTGTGTGTGTGTGTGTGTGTGTGTGTGTGTGAGTGAGTGAATGAGTATATGAGTGAGTGTCTGTGTGAGTGAGTGTTTGTGTGTGTGAGTGAGTGTTTGTGTGTGTGTGTGTGTGTGTGTGTGTGTGTGTGTGTGAGTGAGTGAGTGAGTGTGTTGTACTTCTCTCTGGTACTCGGCTAACGGTTGTTCTGGTCGTGGACTCCTTGAATTCTTCAGAGAGTCGCTCAGTTTAGCCTGACAAAAAACAACGGAGCGTTAATCACAAACACACACATTTGTTTCACTATATCAGTGTGAAAATTGCATAGACTTCAAACACACACACACCTGTGTTCTGATGGAGGTCAGTTGCTCCTCCTTCTTGTCCTGTAGCTGACTCCTCTCTGCCTGGAGCTCCTCCTCTAACTCCTCCCTCAGGCGCTCAAGACCCCGCCTCTTCTGAGTCTCCGCCCTCTCCTGCTCCGCCTCCAGCTCTGAGCGCAGCTCCTGGAGTCTCACCTCGTTCTCAGATCTTCACACACACGAGACGGTCTTTGTGAGTGCTGATGTGTGTGGGCGTGTGTATTACCTGAGCTGTTGTATTTGTGTGTGTGTGCTGATGTTGATATAGTGTTTCTGTGTGTCTTGATGTTGATATAGTGTGTGTCTGTTTTATGTATATAAGGGTACCTTAGCTTTTGAAGTTGTGTGTGCATGTCATTGTTTAATCGCTCCTCCTCATCTCGTCTGTTTTTAAGTATCTGTTCCTTCAAAACCCTAAAACACACACACACACACACACGATGACGTGAGTTGACATGAACTTGGAAAGTTTTGGTGCCAAACTGCTCATGATTTGTTGGCACACACACTTCTATAGCACAGGGACCCACAATGCAGCAGTCACTGACCTCAGCTGCTCGGCGCTCTCCTCCTTCATCCGGCGCTCCTCGTCTTCCTCATCCTTCATCAGCGCTTGTCTGAGCAGCTGCAGTCGTAGTCTGTTCTTCTCCTCTTCATCACACTTGTGCTGTTCTTCATCCTCCTGAGCTTCTCTTCTCTTCTCCTCCTCCATCAATCTGTTCTTCTCCTCCTCCATCCGTCTGTTCTTCTCCTCCTCCATCCGTCTGTTCTTCTCCTCCTCCATCCGTCTGTTCTTCTCCTCCTCCATCCGTCTGTTCTTCTCCTCCTCCATCCGTCTGTTCTTCTCCTCCTCCATCAATCTGTTCTTCTCCTCCTCCATCCGTCTGTTCTTCTCCTCCTCCATCAATCTGTTCTTCTCCTCCTCCATCAATCTGTTCTTCTCCTCCTCCATCCATCTGTTCTTCTCCTCCTCCATCAATCTGTTCTTCTCCTCCTCCATCCGTCTGTTCTTCTCCTCCTCCATCCGTCTGTTCTTCTCCTCCTCTATCCGTCTTCTCTCCTCTTCATCACGCTCACGCTGCTCTTCATCCTCCTGAGCTTCTCGTCTCTTCTCCTGATCACTGGTGTGGGTTCGGCCGCGGGCCGTCGGCGGTCTCTGGTCATGTGATGCTCTGCTGATGTCATCAGCAGGCGAGGAGAGGTCGGACTGGGACTGCAGACGCCTGAGATTAGACACACATTAATCCCAGGGAGAACATTCGGTAACACTGTACAATAAGGATGGGGAAAGATTAATCGCGATTAATCGCATCCAAAATAAAAGTTTGTGTTTACGTAATATTTGTGTGTGTGGTGTGTATAATTATTTTGTATATATAAATAAACACACATGCATGTATACATTTAAGAAATATTTGCATGTATATACTTTATATATATTTATACATATTTAATATTATGTATAAATTTAAATATTTGATATATTAAGAACACATTTTTCTTAAATATATACATGCATGTGTGGCAACACTTTACAATAAGGTTCAGTAGTTAACATTAGTTAACATGTACTAAGAATGAACAATACTTCTTCAGCATTTATTAATCTTAGTTAATATTAATTCCAACATTTACAAATACGTTATTAAAATCAAAGGTTATATTAGTTAACATTAGTTAATGCACTGTGAACTAACATGAACGCACAATGAACAGCTGTATTTATATTAACTAACATGAACAAAGATTAACAAACACTGTAACTAATGCATTGCTCATCGTTAGTTCATGTTAGTTAATGCATTTACTAATGTTAACTAATGAACCTTATTGTAAAGTGTTACCGCATGTGTTAGTATTTATATATACAAAATAATTATACACACCACACACACATATATCATGTAAACAAAAACTTTTGGGTTTGTGATGATAATTCACTCGCGAGTCATATCATCATCATCATCCTCACCTGTCTGCAGAGACAGAGACGTCCACGCAGCTGTCCACGTCTCCCTCTCCCTCCTCTTCCTTCCTGTCCTGAGAGACACACACACACACACAC
Organism: Pimephales promelas; assembly: GCF_988280905.1. NCBI lineage: Eukaryota > Metazoa > Chordata > Actinopteri > Cypriniformes > Leuciscidae > Pimephales > Pimephales promelas. The sequence continues at coordinate 34,224,701 of NC_142784.1, forward strand.
ACACACAGAGAGAGACAGAATGAGCCTTTAAACCTGTAGAGGTGTGTTTGTGAGAGTGCGTGAGTAATTGAGTGAGTGAGTGTGTGAGTGTGAGCAAGAGTGTATGAGTCAATGTGTGTGAGTGCGAGTGTGTGTGTGTTACCACAGCAGGCGTCAGATCCAGCAGATCAAACACATTCTCTGAGAGTTTGGGGTGAAAGCCAGCCTGAGGAAAAACATGAAGAGTGAAATTATGCGACACACACACAATCCAGACATGTCTGTTAAATGCATGAATGTAAATAAATGTGTGTGTGTGTGTGTGTGTTGATGAAGTCACACCTGCACATCATTGGCGGATGAGAGCGACGCCGCTGCTACTTCACCAGCTTCAGATTCCTGTCACGGCACAGGATATGACATCACACACTCGTATTAATACACTGATAACACACACACACAAAGCAGTGAGCCAGTGTGGGAGAGGAGGATGCTGGCAGTTTCAGAGAGGAGCTCTGATTGGCTCATGAATAATGAGATGAGACACACATCAAACTATGTTCCTCAAGGGAGCTTTTAGTGTGTGATGTCACATGACTGTGTTGAGACACGCCTCCTCCCTGCAGCTCTGCACGCTGAGACACAGACACTGAACAATGTTACAGAAAGAAACGAACGAATCACTGAACGAACAAACAAATCAATGAATTTAGACACAAACACTGAACAAAGCAACAGAACGAACAAACGAATCAATAAATGAATGAAGACACAAACACTGAACAAATGCTACAGAACGAACAAACAAATCAATGAACGAATGAATCACTGAATAAATTAAAGCCTTGGAAACGATTGGAACTCCTGAATTCAATGATTTGGAGGGTGTACTAATACTTTTGGCAATATAGTGTAGGTAAGTAATACCACACAAGCAAGAATGCTGCATGAAAGCAAATTATATTGATATAATATAGGGGCGGGGCATGTGAGATGGGTGGGGTTTGTTTGCATGGGTGGGGCATGTGACATGGGTGGGGTTTGTGTGCAGGGGCGGGGCATGTGAGATGGGTGGGGTTTGTTTGCATGGGTGGGGCATGTGACATGGGTGGGGTTTGTGTGCAGGGGCGGGGCATGTGATATGGGTGGGGTTTGTTTTCATGGGCGGGGCATGTGAGATGGCTGGGGTTTGTGTGCAGGGGCGGGGCGTGTGAATGGGTGGGGTTTGTTTGCAGGGGCGGGGCATGTGAGATGGGTGGGGTTTGTTTGCAGGGTCAGGGCATGAAAGATGGGTGGGGTTTGTTTGCAGGGGCGGGGCATGTGATATGGGTGGGGTTTGTTTTCATGGGCGGGGCATGTGAGATGGCTGGGGTTTGTGTGCAGGGGCGGGGCGTGTGAATGGGTGGGGTTTGTTTGCAGGGGCGGGGCATGTGAGATGGGTGGGGTTTGTTTGCAGGGTCAGGGCATGAAAGATGGGTGGGGTTTGTTTGCAGGGGCGGGGCATGTGATATGGGTGGGGTTTGTTTGCAGGGGCAGGGTCTATGAGATGGGTGGGGTTTATTTGCAGTGGGTGGGCCATGTGAGATGGGTGGGGTTTGTGTGCAGGGGCGGGGCATGTCAGATGGGTGGGGTTTGTGTGTGAGATGGGTGGGGTTTGTGTGCAGGGGCGGAGCACTGAGTCCTACCTCACTGCACACTGGATTCCACTGAGGCACAAACTTCCCTGTTTTAAAGTGTGTCATTTGAGGGCTGTCCTTCTGAAAGCGTTCGATCTCCTCGCCGTCTCTGTCGCTCTGAGCGTCGCTGATCCCACGTCCTTCACTCTCTCTCTGCTCTTCTTTATGCTCATCTTCCTCAGTTCCCCCGTGTTCTGAAAGCTTCTCTTCCTCTCTCTCTACCTCTTCCTCACTGCTGATCTCGCCTCTCTCCTGCCTCTGTTCTTTTCCTTTTTCTACTGGAGGGCTGTCCGTCTGAAAGCGCTCGATTTCCTCGCTGTCTCTGTCGTGTTCATGTTCCTCTCTTTCACTGCGCTCTTCCTCCTCCTCACTTCGCTCTGCCTGTACGCCGCTGTCTTTCTCCTGTTCTTCTCTAGGCTTGTCTTCATCATCTTCACTCTCCGTCTGATCTCTCTGCTCTTCGGTTCTCTCCTCGGTCTGGCTGAATCTCTCGATCTCTTCATCGGACTGTTTCTCCTCCTGCTGCGCACCGTCACTCATGCCTTCGTCTGCAGCAGCGTCTGAGGTCAAAGGGCATGAAGCGGCTGTGGAGGGGAGGAGACGTCCACGCAACGAGTCCTTACAGTGGAGGGATGGATTAGAGACACACAGACAGACACACACAGACAGACAGAGAGACAGACGGGCTGTGAGGTCACATGCAAACGGCTCAAACAAACAGCCGTATTTTAACAAAGACACACAGATAAAATGCAGACAGAGACAGATAGACACACACACACACACAGAGGCAGACAGGTACCTCTGAAGGCGGCTCTGGACTGTGATCCCTCGATAAGGCCAAATCCTGTAGTTCAGGTTCTGTTCTTTCTTCAGGAGGAACCGTCCCACTGACCTCACTGTCCTGAAACACACACACACACACACGTTTACTAATCCGTCTAAACTTTGCATAGACTTTTATTCTATAATACTATAACACACACACTAACTAGGGGTGTAAGGATACCCTAATGTCACGATTCGATACATTTCACGATCCTGAACTCACGATACGATATTATTGCGATGCTCCACGTCATATGATAAAAGGTTAACAAAAAATGTACTGTTGATTAAAATTATACATTTGGTGGATGTAAATGAATAGGATTGGATTTGGTGCTGAAACCCAAAGCACACGACAATAGAGATGCCAGAATAACAATATCCATGATTCTGAGGCTGAAAATACTGAATTATTTTAGACAAATCTACTTGCTGTCACTGACAAGATATATTTAAAATAATCTAGGCCACTTTTTACTGGTAACATGACATTAGGCATTATCAGGACCCACAATATTCCCCCATTGCATTATTATACATTATATTCAACATTATATATACCGTAACCGTAGTAGTTCTGATAGTAAAACTATCTCACATTTTGTAGATATTTGTGAAGGAAAACGAGACAAAAATACTGAGAAAAAAAAAAAAAAAATAGGGCTGTCAAACGACTAATCGCGATTAATCGCATCCAAAATAAAAGTTTGTGTTTACATAATATATGTGGGTGCACTGTGTATAATTATATAAATACACACGCATCCAAGTATATTTAAGAAAAAAATATTATTTATATAAAAAATATTTATATTTATATATAATATAAATTATATATAAATCTATAAACAGTATATACATGAAAATATTTCTTAAATGTATACAAGCATGTGTGTGTATCTCTATATATAAAATAATTACCCACATATATCTTGTAAACACAAACTTTTATTTTGGATGTGATTAATCGCGATTAATCGTTTGAAAGCCCTATAATAAAAATCACTGTAGTTCAGCAGTTTAGTATTCTAACATGTGAAGTGTTGATCTCCAGCAGGATGTGATGCGTTCGTGGTGTTCACCTCATACTGCAGTCCCGCTCCCAGAGCATCCAGATCCAGGTGGAGGTTCTTCAGCAGTCCCACTGAATCTCGCGGCCTCTAAACACACACACACACACACACAACAGATCACAGCTAGCGTTCAGTGCATCATCATGTATTAGCGTTCAGGTGTGTGTTTGAGATTCACCTCTTCCTCTGAGATCTCCTCGTCTTCCTCAGCACTTCTGAAAGCAGCGGAGCTTGACACGGCAGACTGAAGCACACCAGTGACAAAAACACATTTAATATTCATAAATCATAACTAAACTTATTCAGAAGCTCCATTAATGAAGCACACATGAGAAGTTCGAGGTTTTTTACCCCTAGAGAGGTTTTGAGCGGCTGGAGTCCAGATGAGACGCCCAGAGACCCTCTGAGAGGAGCGACAGGAGCCTCAGACAGACCCCGCAGAGGAGCGAGAGGAGCCAACATCTGACACACACACACACATGAATGATTTCTGAAGGATCATGTGACACTGAATACCATATGTTTGCATGTTTCTGGTATTTTTATGCTTTAGTACAGACAAAAACATACATACAGCACCTTTAAAGTGTTTTTCTGAAATGAACTCACCCCTGGAGCTCTGACTCCCTCCGGCTCTTTCTTCTTCTCCTTCTTCTTCTTGTCTTTCTTCTTCTTCTTCTCCTTGTCCTTCCCCACGGTAGCGTTGGCCGCGGGCGGAGCGGCTCTGCTGTGTTGTGTGCGCTCGCGCTCCTGCACCACTAGCTGGCGATACTGCTCGTCACAGGGGTGATCCCACGTGGACTGACCCGTGGAGAAGTTGAAGTAGTACACTTCACCGGTGATGTCCTGACTGAACACACACACACACACACTTTCTGTCTCTGCGTTTACATTGGCACAAAAAATCCAATCTTTTACTCACATCTGACACGGATCGGAATTTGTTGCACACTTATAAACACAAAAATCCACACGAGAACCGGTTTATTATCATCTGATCTCTCAGTACACTTACAAATGTGTTTTTAAATCAAATTCATATCCGATATCTGGACTAGAGCCAGACCGATATTATCGGCCGATATTAGGCATTTTCCATAATATCGGTATCGGCAGTTATAATGGCCGATAAATTAATATTTAAAAAATAAAATAAAAACAGACGAAACACGTTTAATAATCTCTCCTTGGCCTGTTATATTGAAAATGAATGTTTTACAATTTGCAGTATGATGTTATCTATTGCTAAATTACGGCTAATCATAGACTAGCTAACCACAAAGCTAGCTAACGCCGCTATCATCAGTGGAAGACCGCTAACGTTAACATTATTGAGCTCGGAAACCACAATGAACTTTTTCTGCTTAAATAAAGTAATGATTACTGTATTTATAACTAGCGTATCTCTAGTTACAGTCCCTGCATTGTAAAATGTAAGTTATACTTGCGAGGAGTGAACATTTAGACATAGAGAAAAAGTATCAAACGTATCTCGTGCAGAAAAGTTAGCTTTCCTTTTGTGAAATCCAACAATATTTAATACAAAAAAATATCGTCCGATATATTAGATTTTAAAACCCAAAAATATTTGTATCGGTATCGGCCTTCAAAATCCTTTATCGGTCGGGCTCTAATCTGGACATTCGACCTACGTATAAACCATAGACTCTAAAAAAAAACATTCATTTTCCAAGCTCACAGCTTTTTATCAAGGAACTTTAGATTTATTTTTGTAAAGAAAAGAAATTGCGCGAACACAGAAACAAACACTACTGAAACCCATTTCATACACAGCTCCGTTTTCTTACTGCATGTCAATATTTGACTTCTCCTAAGACATATTAAGATGAATATCACAGGTAAAGTTCACACTGCGGATTAATAATAATAAAAAAACATCAGAAATCCAGATAGTCTCAAGAGCTATAAAAGAGCAACGGAATTAAAACTATTAATAATGTACGTAGCCTTTACATTATTTGAATACGTTCCTCTGAAACCCCAGATGGACGGCACTGAAGGTTTATCAGTATGTGTATCAGTGTGTGTGTTCTCACGGAAGTGTGTGTTACCATGGTTTCCACTCGTCGGGCAGCGGCGCCACCATCCCCTCTCTGGCCAACCACAGCAGCTCCGGCTCCCGCAGAGGGTCGATGCCGATCTCGACGGCGTACTCGTGGATCTCTGACACAAACACACACAGTCGCCATCAAATCAAAAACTGACAATTTGTGAATTTTTATGGAAAATTGCAGTGTTTAATATAAATTATTTATCGGTTTCATGTGGATCATAATCTTGATTAATCAAAATAATTTTAATATAGTAATAACTAATCTAGTTATCGTTATAGTTATCAGTCTTGGTGTGAACAGGCTTTTAACCTGTTTAATATTTAATAAATTAATATTAGGCTAATTAATAAATATATGTCAGGATCAATAACGTGTCAAATTTGAATTTCAAAAGAAACAAGAAACTATATACATAAAGAACATGAAGTTCTACTGTAGACATTCATCTACTATAACGATATAACTTTGACATTGTTATATTTAGTCAGTTATATCATTAGACTAACGATATAACGTTGACTTACAATATAACACTGACTGACTAACAATGACGTTATAAGTTATATACGTACACAATGTTATAACGTTGACTATAACGACGACTAAAATAATATAGTTTTGACAAATTATATAATGGACTATAACGTTGACTGTAACAATGACAAACAAAATAATATTGACTATGACATAACGTTGACTAACGATGTAAAGATGAGGATAAAAAAAGTATTTTTTTATATTTTCTTTTAGATTTGATTTACAGAATTCATTTCAGTTTAAGTTAACCCTGTTCAAGACTGTATGACAGTAATGAGAATTATAGACAAACTCCACCCAGAAAGATGTGCATTTGTCCTTTAAATTGCCATGCAAATAATGTCACAATTCAAAAAGCCAGATGCTGTATTACGTACGGCAATCAGAACATTCACTCAATGCCAACAATCATTGCGTTTAGTTTATAATAGTTTAATAACCTTGCTCAGAAGGGATGTAGTTTTCATCATAGTCTTCCTCCAGCACCAGCTGATCTCCGATGCGCAGTCCCGTGGTCGCCATGGTGACGGCGGCGTGACAGGAGCGCGCGCACTGGGGCGGGAACGGGCCTTGAATTAATCTCACTAAATTACTTCAAATTAAAACTTTAGAAAACACAGCACGTTCCTCAAATAGCATTTACTTACTGTTGCATTTTTTGCTTAGTAAATAAACACTTCATAGCATCAACATATGCGTTTACAACAGAAAACCGGTTAAATCGATGCTTTGTTAATAAACATACAAACGCAGATATGAACAGGGCTTTAGTTGTACAATAGTATGTCTAACAAAAATACATGCAACGCTAACAGAGTACAATAAACGACTAACGTTAAATAAAGAGTAGATTATCAGTAAATACTCTGCGGAAGTTAAAACAACGAGAATAACGAACATTAACGTTAATACAATCATTCCAATAATAATTGATAACGCGATTAGTTTAATCCTCACCTGTTCTCTAACACTACACCCTCAGTTCTGCAGTGTTTTTAAAACATCTTGTGATTGTACAGCTCTGATGCTTTATGTCTGATATTGAGTATTTCGGAGGGGTTTTTTTTATTATTTCAAACAGAAAGTTTAAAATCCAAAGCGCCTCGTCTCCATCACAGCAACCAGAAAGGAACATGGCGGCCGCAGGAGCTGCACTTCAAAATAAAAGCCCTCGACAACGATAAATATTTCCAGTTAAAAAAAAAAAATTAATGCCATAAATGTACACAAACACACACACACACATATATATATAGAGTAATTCAAAATAAAGCCCTCAACAACAATACATATTAAAGTGACAAATTTATAATGTAATTATTATTTTATCATTTCTTTGCGCTCATTCTCATATATTTATACACACCGTAGTAGTCAACATTTAAAGTAGATCCAAATCTTTTATCAAAGTTATTCATGAGTTTTGAACAATATCCGTTCTTGTCTTTTAGGACAACTTTGATGAACTGTCTTTGTTGACTACTGTATATATTTAGGCCAGATGAGACACACACACAGGTACATGAATATAAATATTATTTCAGGTAAACAGAATAGGCAAAAATTACACTAGAGAGTCATAAAAGATACAACAGTTTATTAATATGTGCTTTTGTAACACCGTACACACCCATAAATTTATTCACACATGGCTTTAATACATCAGAAATAATTTGAAAAATGTTAAGCATATTAGGCAAGCCTTAAATAGAAAATAAATATCAATGTAAAAAAAAAGAAAGAGAGAGGCAAGCTGCTGTTTTAAGAACAAAAGTTTGTAACATTCATGACGGTCCTCTGGAAATCACGGTAAAATGTCGACAAAGCAAAACGCACTGACTGTATTCACATCAATCCAGACTTGACCAGCAAGACACATCTACACGTAAAAAAGATTCCCAACAGAAACGGCTCGTTAACATCATAAATTAAATGGTTGTTTAATGTTATTCCATCACTTTCTTGTGAGATCTCAATAACACTGCAGCAGACGGATGCAGAAAGATGCTGTTTATTGTATTCAGATCAAAACTCAATGCTCAAGAGTTTTTTAAATGGACACACAATGGGGGTTTTCAATAGTTAAGAATGTTTGAGGTTATAAAACATGGTAGACAACGGCTTCTATAATTAGTTCTAATATGGGGTGATTTACATTCATATGTATTGACTGCATTAGAGAGGAATTACAATGTGATACAGTGAATGAACATTAAAAACAAGAAGTAATGGAGTGGAATGAATGAATGACGTCCACATGGAAAGAGTGAGCTGTTCTCCTCCATGAAGAACCTGTCATCCAAGAGAAGCAGAACTGTGGATTTGGTCTATTCTACTGGTCTACAAGCTCAAGAATTGGTACAGATATCTGTTCTTGGATAATACATCACAGGCCAAATGCATATCTGTCTATGATAAGTGTGCTGTGAGTAAATGAGTCAAACATGCATCCAGGCGAGAGTACATTGGCAACCGAGCTCAAGAGACAGATGACACTGAGATGGTGTGTTACCTGTATTATTCTCCATTCAATCTGGTGTAGAACTGCATTAGAAGCCAATCCAGATGAACATTAGCACCAGTTTTCCAGTGTAACTTTAGCATGCAGTGGCTTGAACTACCTGTGAGCTGCGAGACTTCGGGTTCCTCTGGCCCGCTTGAGTTTGCCAGGAATGAGTGACTCTACAAAAGTTCTGATGTTTTACCAAGACAAGAAACAGTTCAATATGCCTCTGTAAATGTTTTTCAAATACCACACACTACAGTAGAGGTTCACTCACCACAGAAAAACAAACCTTGTGCATTAAAGAACGATAACTATAGCGATAATAATTACTATAACTATAAAGTTTGGATAATCGCTCCAAATCTAAGATCATTTTCCACACCACATAGGAACGATTTCACAGGAATCACTTATAGAGCGATTTTCTTCCAGATGATAAATGAATAAAAACATCGACAGCCAATCAGAAACCATTTGAATTTAAAGCATATCCTTATATCGTTAGTGTAAACTTTATAGTCATTGTCCTTAGTCATCATCGTTATAGTTATCATTCTTGGTGTGAATGTGTCTTAACTCCCAAAAGGGACACTTGTCTCGATAAAAAAATAACGAACGCTTGCAGATTCAGTGCAGTGTTACTCAGTTAATCGCTCCAGTGTTGATGCGGTGAACCCTGTGACGCCAACATCATGACAATGAGCTAACAGCATTTCAAACCTCAAAAAATTAGTAGCATCAGAAAGGCACTCACGTCTTCACACCAGTCCTCTAGACTTGAGAGTAGCGCTGCACGATTAATCGCAATGAAACCGCGCGCGATTTCGTAAAGGCTGTGATTACGTTGTGCGCAGTTTGTCAGTGAAGCGACTGATCGAGGGCATCTCACACACACCGCATGCCCCATAACTAGGGTTGGGTATCGTTTGAATTTGAACAATTCTGATTCCGATTCTTTGTTTCGATTCCGGTTCCTAACGATTCTCGATTCCGATTCTTCTAAGAGGCAGGGTCAAAAAAGTTTAGCTAACCTTGCTAACCAACGGCCTTTCTGAAGGAAATAATCCTTTCTGAAGGAAATACTCCTTCTGTAAAAATACTCCTTTTGTCACAAATTTTGCATTTTGCAGAGATTTCGTTATTTTTAGAAAAGTGAAGCCACACTTTGGATCGCCGACGTAAGCTACTCATGTTCGACTCGCGTGGTTATGCCAACACTTCCGGTAGACGCTTCTTCGTTGGTGTTGTTCAGCGGTTTCTTTTTCTGCTCGGTGGACTGTGAATATCGAAACTAGGAATCGAAATTTTAACTTTTGAACGATTCCGGGAAAAACGAAAAGTTAGTCCCGGTTCCAATCGATACTCGATTCTCGATACCCAACCCTACCCATAACACACATCCCTATCGCTGTTGCTGAATAATCAGAAGAGTGAAACTCTTGGATTGATTAAACATGAGTAATAAACACACGACGGCCTTATTCCGTGTAAAAGCACATCATCTCGCAGAAGGATGAGCTCAACGCTCCTTATAAAGTGAGTTTGAAGTAAAAGCACGTTATTAAATGTCTTTAGTTGGACAGGAGCTTCACAAATGCTTCTCATGTGTGTTTGCCGCGTACGTGTTGCTTTTTCAAATGCACGTTATAAGCGACTCAAACTCAGACGGAGCCGCGTTTACAGAGCCGCGCTTCACTGACAAGCTGCACACAACAAACAATCACAGCCTTTGCGATTTTATAAGCCAAAACGGTTTAAATCAAGCATCATTTCTGGCATGTCACGTTAGTCAAGCTCGCATCAGTGACTCTCAGCTGATCCACGTCTACGCGAATTACCCTCCCCAGCTCCTCCTCTCGCCAGTCAGGATTCCCCTTGAATTGTCAATTATGTTATACATTAAAAATCTTTATTAATTAATAAAATAATCTGCAATTCATTCATGTTGGTTCTGTTCCGTTTACCCTTCGCTGCTCTTATCCATGCTAGGCTACATGGACGTTCTTGCCTAGAACAGAACCATACCGCCAATCCAAACTATATGCTAATTGTCAATCGTATTTGACGAAAGTGGTCTTGACAAGAGTGCGTTTTCATGTAAATTGCCATTAATTGTGCAGCGCTAGTTGAGAGTGCAGCGATAAGAACCGGTGTAGTGGCACTTCTGGTCTTGTTTCCCGCCTCCGTAACCTGAGACAGTTCGCTACGTCACTCCCACCACGTGTCCAGTCTGCGAATGCGTACGCGCTGCTTGTAATGGTACTCCTTCAGGTGCTCCTTGAGCGCGTTGGGAAGCGGCAGTGCATTGATGCCGTCGTACGTGGTGCAGCTGCTAATGGCGGCGCGGCAGATGTGCTGCAGGCTAAAGGGCTGTGTCCGGTTGATGGGGTTCGAGAGCAGCGGCTCGAAGAACATGCAGGAGTTGGGATCCTTGTAGTGCTCGAGGAGGCCGGTGACTGTGGTCGCGTGGAAGACGCTAGGGTCGTGCACGTCGAAGCTAAAGTTGTGGTTCCATTGCTCGATTCGCGCGTGTAGCGAGCGGCCGTAGCGTCGGAAGCTAACGGAGAAGAGATAGTCTTCCTGTGCAGAGTCGCGTAGCAGGAACGTGCCTTCGGGTTTGGCTTCCAGAAGATTCTCAGCTTGGTATCGATCCATGACGCCCCAGTAGCAGGGAAGGTTTGTGATCTGAAGCAAATCCGGGACTAAGCAGTGGATGTAGTCGATTTGAGTGTGAATCCGATGTTGTATATCCTGCGAGTTGGGAGAGTCCGGTTGGACTTGGGATGATGGTGACGCCGCGGCGCCCAAGTCGAAATCAGACGCCGCAGTTGACGCAGCGACCTCATCCAATGTGTCCAAACAACTTTGCAGGAGAAGCTGGTGGAGTGTGGCGCGCTCGTCTCCGGCTAGCTCGTTCATCCCGTGAGCTAGCTTAGGTCCGAGTTTGTATAGAGGATTGATCTGTGCTGTTACCTCGAACGTGTGGATTTGTGCGTTTGGAGGCGGTTCTACTCCCTGTTCGATGCTAATCCGTCGTCGCTCCCGTAAGCGATCATCCTCGTCCTCGACCGGCGTCACCAACGCAACAGGAGCGACGGACTCCAAAACAGGCGCCTGGGAAATAGGAGCCGTGTGCTGTTTAATAAGGTACCACTTTTGAGCCAAATCGGATCCGGCGGGAAAGGGGCAGCTGTCCAGCATGAGCTCGCTAATGTGGATCTTGCGGCGCGAGGAAGGCGAGTGCGATAGGACTTGAGTGTGGGTTTTGATGGGAAAACACTGGCCAACCGCGTCTTGGATCTTCTGTCGGAGAGTCCGACTGCTTCCTGACGACTTGCTGTCCGAGTCGCTGCTGAGATCAGGCGAACCGAGCGATAGCTTAGCGGAAACCTTTTCAGGTAACAAGGATCCGGACGATCCCAGAACTTGCCGTCTTCTGTGCTCCCGCACCGGAGAGGACGAGCCGCCCTCGCTAGACTCGTTCAGGAGATCGCCGTACTCGAAGCCGTCGCTAACGGGCCGCTCAGAGGTCAGGTCGTGCGACGGGTGGCTTTTCTTCTTCCCTCTCCCGGGTTTTCTCCTCCCGCCGTCTCTTCTTTCCTCAGAGCGGCTCTGACGCACTTTCGGACGGGCTCCGCGCTCTCGCTCTTTCCCACGATCCCCTGCTTCCTCAGGCAGAGACATGATGTCTTTCTGTTTTTAGTCTTTCAGTGACTAGTCAGAGGCTAACGGACGTCAAATGGGAGTCATGTTAACATTTGCTGATCGTCCTTTTTTTTAATTCAGCAATCGGTTGATTTTAAGTACATCCAGAAACGAGTGACACAACGATCACATCCAGACCATATTTTGAATCTGTGGAGAAAACAGAAAAGAAAAAAGGGTGAGGTAAATTATTTTTCCCTCTAACCCCACTCTCTCTCTCTCTCTCTCTCTAACACTCACTCTCTCTTCTCTCTCTCACACGCACACTAAAATCTACAAATCAGACACTAATTATACTATTTAAGTAAAATGATAGATAAATAAACAAATAAATAAATAAAGCATCAAAAAACTTCATCTAGCTAGTAAAAGCTAATGACACTTGCGGTAAACAATATGAAAGACACAGCCTCACAGTAAACTACTAAGTTACTGAATAATACCATATTCTTGTAATGTTTATATGCTACTCACGGTACATGAAAATAATACTAAATTATTACTTTGGTTACAAATCCAAAATGTAAACTGTTTTTGAAGATAAGATGATAAATATAAGTCAGAAACACGTACCTGTATTTTGACAATAGGCGTCGTGAACGCGCACCGCGTCACTTCTGAACTGTAAATAACGCTTTAATACATTATCCGTGATGGATAAAATCACTTTAATAAATGAACTTTAATCAATAAAGTCGCTTTACCTCGAGCTAACTCACACAATCCCTGCGCTTCTGTGACGGTGACTTCACTTCCTGTTCACGGCGGAGAAACGTCCGGGGTAGACTTTTAGTTAAAAAAAAAATCTATTTCATTTATTTTATAGAAATTTTAATTAAAACATTCTTTTTCTATAAAAAAAAATAATACCATAATAATTTTAAATTAATATTTATCATTATAAAACAATCATGAAATCGTTTTTTAACATTTATTTCGTAGTGTTATTAGTACAATTTTAGGAAAATATTACTGTCTTAGTGACATTAATAATAATAAAAATAATTTTTGTTAAATAGTTTAGGTACTTGGGTTGTAGCATCTCTTCAGCGGATCTGGGTTAAGTCAGAGCCATGTATTGAGCCATCTCAATACATGGCTCTGGGTTAAGTTATAAACATTTGGTGTTTTGTAGTTCTTAAATTATTTAACTGCGTTGGCTTTAGGCGGGTTCATGAGGACTTTTATTCTGAAAATACAATAGAAGCACAACAAGCGAATGACCGGAAGTGGTTTTATCGTGATCAGATTAACTGCAAACTGTTCCAGCAAATGTGTTTATTTTATTAAAATATCACTTTAAAGTGATTGTCTGTGGGTATCGATCATCACTGGACACATCATCGCCTGATTTACCGACTGACTGACAGTCTGTTGATTCACTTGCAGGATTCAGTCCACAATCAGGTCAGTCGTTTAATAACTTTATGAATTGGTCAATATTTATAAAAATGATTAAGTTAGTGGTTTTATTTGTGACACTGTACGTTTGGGATCTATTGCAACACATTCCCACAACATAAGAAAGAAATCGTGCTTTTGCGAATCATTATTATGACAAAAAAATTGGAAAGTATGACATACTGTACAAAGTTATGATTTCGACCTTATGTATTAATGAACATTCATGGACTTAGTATGTCTTAAAGTTGACTTTTTCATTTAGATTTTTCTTGGGTCATTTTCTTGTTATGAAAATGTCATTATTACTATGTCATCATTCATAATTATGTCAGATTTGGTACTTTTTTTCTATTTAATAATGTCATAATTACACTTTACCATAGCATGATGATGATTAAAAGTCAAAATTATGACAGACATATAAAGTTAAAATTATGGTATGAAAAAGTCCAAAAAATGACAAAAAGTCAAAATTGTGATATGAAAAAGGAATCTTTCATATCATAATTTCAACTTGTATGTCTGTCATAATTGTGACTTTTTGTCATAAATTTAACTTTTATTTAACTTTTTCATGCCATAATTTGAATTTTTTTGTCATAAGTTTGACTTATACATTTTGGACTTTTTCACATCAGAATTTCAACTTGGTATGCATGTCATATTTTTGACTTTTTATCAATGATGCCTGTCATCATCATTTTTTTATTATCAATTATGTCTGTCATCATAGAATCTTTTGTCATAATTTTGACTTTTTTCATGATTTTGACTCGGTCATTTTGGACTTTTTCATGTAATTTCAACTTAGTCTGTCATAATTTATATATATATATATATATATATATATATATATATATATAATTTGGACTTTTTCTTTTAATTTCAACTTAGAATGGCTGTCATTATTTTTATTTTTTAATATAATTTCGACTTTTTGTCAATTTTGTACTTTTTCATTTGATTTCAAGTTAGAATGTCTGTCATTATTTTGATTTTATATATATATATAATTTTGACTTTTTGTCAATTTTGACTTTTTTCATAATGTTGACTTTTTGACCTTTTTTGGACTTGTTCATATAATTTCAACTTATTCTGTCATAATTTTGATTATTTATATATATATATATATATATATAATATATAATTTGGACTTTTTGGCATTTTTTGGACTTGTTCATATAATTTCAGCTTAGTCTGTCATAATTTAGATTTTTTTTATATATATATCATTTTGACTTTTTGTGATTTTTTGGGGGGACTTTTTTGTGTAATTTCAAAATAGTATGTCTGTCATAATTTGTTTGTAATTGTTGGCCTTTCCCTGGACTTGTCCCTGATGTTAGTGGTGACGCCGGTCTCAGGATGGTGTGTGAGCTGCTGCTGTCTTCTGTCTGGTTCCTCTTCGTGATCTTCTGGCTGGAGACCATCAGTGTGTGGCTGTTCCTGTGTCTGTACTATCAGGACAGGGTCTTCTATCACTGGGGCTCAGGGTGGGTCGAGTCAAACACACACCTCACCTCCAGAAGCACTGACACATGATGATGATGAGTGTTGTGTTTGCAGGGAGTTTGCAGATGATCCGGATCAGTTGCTCTATGTGTTGAGCAGGTCAGTTTTATTTTAATTTTAATGTGCTCTTGTCTCAGAGGGTTAGGGTTTGGTTGAGGGTGAGTAAATGTAACATATGTAACAAGGACTCTGTAAAATAAAGTGTTGCCGTTATTGGTAATAATGCCTAGTTTACTGTTATTTCTATAGTAGTAAATGCTGCAAGCACACTGTCACCTTGTTCTTGGCAAAGTCAGTTTGACGTGTTTCTCCTGTTGCAGGATCGATCTGTCGGCGCATATGCAGACGTGAGGAAGTGATGTCGCGGCGTGGGAGTGCCGTGCTCACAGGACGGGAAGGGTCAGAGGTCATCGGTGATGTCACGTCTCAGAGGATCCTGATGGGGAGAGAGAGAGAGAGAGGTTCAGCAATAACAGAATAATACCCACTGAAAGCTCAGAGATGTGTGTGTGTGTGTGTGATCTGGGATCTTCTAAACTAGAGGGAGTTTCACTTTATAGAGCATTAACGTCTCAAGATGATTCCAATCCTCCAATTATACACTTTCTATTTTTGTACCAGTTTGTCCTTTTGATTGTGTTGCCTGATAATAAAAAATATGGGAATATGGTTTACACACTCCGTTTTAGTTTTAGTTTTTCACAGAATTTATTACACTTGTTTGTTGTTTATGTGTGTTCATGTGTAATGAATTAAAAACAAACATCTCATCATGTGCAAGAACTGAGGAATGCATTTAATTACACATTGATTATGTTTGTCAAGTCATTTAATAAATTATTTCTTTTCCTATTATTATGTTCCTCTCTCTCATTTTTTTTTTCGCTTATTTATATTTTTTGTTATTATTTTATTATTATTTAACCATTTGAATGTACAAATAATACTAATGTTTTATGTTTAAATTATTAACATGATAATAATATGTATATAATTATAATAATGTATTTGAATATAAAATAATAATAAATATTAAAGAGTACATAAAAGTGCATTATTATAATTTAATGTAACCATTTGAGTATAAAAATATATTGTTAAATAATAATAATCATTATAATAATGTGTTATTTTACTATTTGAATATATCATAATAATTATGATAACAAATGATTAAATAAAATTAAAAAACACTAAATAAAAATGAATTATGCTATACATTTTTTCTTATGTTCCTATTATCATTATTTAACCATTTGAAAATAAACCAATACTAACATTTCATATTTTAATTGTTAAATAATAATAATCATTTATTATTTAACAATTTGAATAGATAATAATTTATTTTTTATATAAAATGCTAATTATTAAAAATATATATTATATAAGAATACTCTACAATTTGTTTGCAGGTTTGGGCCTCCATGTTGCCAGCAGTCAGCTTGTTCACATGAATTTACACCTGTATGAATTTACACAATTAAAACAAAACACCTCTGTTGATATAACTATACGTTATTAATAAATAGTTAAATATGAATCATTACATACGTAATGCATGAATATGCTATGGAGAGAGGGACTAATGATTAAATTGTATAATATGGGAATTAGAGGAAATTTTCTTAACTGGATAAAGGATTTTCTGAAAGGAAGAACAATACAGGTTAAAGTAGGAGCAGACCTATCAAGTGAACATGTTATTGAAAACGGAACTCCTCAGGGGAGTGTTGTAAGTCCCACATTATTTTCAGTAATGATTAATGATATATATGACAATATACCATTAGGTATGGGAAGATCACTTTTTGCGGATGATGGGGCAATTTGGAAAAAAGGAAGAAATATAGAATATGTAGTTAAAAAAATTCAAGAAGGGATTCAGCAGGTTGAGGAGTGGGGAATAAAGTGGGGTGTCAAATTCTCTATAGAGAAGACTAAAGTAATGTTTTTTACAGGGAAGAAAATCAAGGAAAATACTAGTATAAAACTATATGGAAGTAACCTAGAGAGAGTTAAAGTATTCCGTTTTTTAGGAGTATACTTCGACACAAGGTTAACATGGGTAGAACATGTCAGAAATGTAGAAGATAAATGTAAAAAAGTAATCAATTTAATGAGATGTTTAACAGGACTAGAATGGGGAGCAGATTATAAATCACTGAAATATATATATGTAAGTTTAATGAGATCAAGGATGGATTATGGAAGTGTGGCATATGGATCAGCAGCCAAATCTATACTTAGGAGGCTTGATGTAATACAGGCTAAAGCATTAAGATTATGTCTAGGGGCAGTTAAAACATCACCAGTATGTGCTCTACAGGTGGAAGCGGGAGAAATGCCATTGAACATCCGACGTAAACAATTACTTGTAAATTATTGGGTAAATCTAAAAGGGCATGGAGATAACCATCCAGCTAAAATAATAGTACAAGATAACTGGGAAAGAGAGAGAGCACAAAAGTTCAGTTTTGGGTGGATTGGAGATGAGGCGGCTAGAGAATTGGGAGTGTATGAAAAGGAATTCTGCCCAACTGTAATATGGCCTGATACACCGATATGGAAGCTAGAAACCATGGAAGTTGATTTTAAACTACTTCAAGTTAAAATAGTAAGTAATAGGTACAGATCTGGTAGCGGAATTTTATAGACATATAGATATTAAATATAAAGAGTATATTCAGATTTATACAGACGGATCAAAGGACCCAGAAACAGGAAAGACTGGATCTGCAGTTTACATTTTTAATCAAAGAGTTTTTAATTCAACTGAGTGTGTATGCAGTTGAATTATAGGCTATGCTATTAAGATGGCGCTAGAATGGATTGAGGAAAACAAAATTAAAAAAGCTTTAACTGGAAGTGATTCAGTGTCAGCCTTATACAGTCTCATGGTTGGAATATCTAATAGTCATCAGGATTTACTGTATTCAATACTGATAATATACACAAGAATAAGGGAAAAAGGATGTGAGATTCAATTGATTTGGATTCCTGCTCATATTGGCATTGCGGGTAATGAGAGAGTGGATAAGTTAGCCAAACAAGCTGTGAAAAGAGAGAATATTGAAGAAAATATTAAGTTATCAAAATCTGAAGGAAAGAGTATAATATGGAAGGAAGCCATTGGAGAATGGCAACATCAGTGGGATATGGAAATTAAAGGGAGACATTTATATGCTATACAAAGTAAAGTTGGGGCGGTGAAGAATAAGGGAGGGAATAGAAAAGAAGAAATAGTTATGACCAGATTAAGGATAGGTCACAGTAATTTGAATGGAACACTACACATTATAGGGAAGCACCCAACTGGATTTTGTGGTTGTGGTCAGGTTACTGAAACAATAGAGCATGTGTTTTTGAGGTGCAGACAATATGAAGAGCAGAGGAAAAGTATGATGGAAGAGTTAGGAATAGTTGGAACAATAGGGATAGGAATGAAGGAAATACTGGAAAATGGGGAGAATGAACAAAGAAGAAGAAGTATTTTTTTATATTTATCAAGAATAGGTATGATGAAAAGAATGTGATGTAACTGGACATGATAGGAAAAAAATCCGGAAGATGGCGGTAGTGCAACATTTATGGATGCAAACTGCCGATAAACTCCAAAGAAGAAGAAGAAGAAGAAGAAGTAATGCATGAATATGTTCTGTATTGGGTTTGAGGGTAATTAGCAGGTAATTAGCCAGTGAAGCGGTGAGTTTGATTCAGGCGCTGATCGGGGCAGCTCCTCCTCGCGCACGGGGTCCTGCAGGAACTCTGCGGGGCGGAAGTCAGGCACTCATTCGCACGCAGGGGCGCGCGTTGCTGTTGTTGTGTCGATAAGCTGATTTGAACTCTATCATCGCTGTATATTAATTGTTTGTGTGGAGAAAACGCGTTTATTTCCTCCTCTATGGCTCCTACTATACAGACGCAGGCGCAGCGCGAGGACGGACACCGGTGAGAGACATCTAAGATTACTAACCGGTTAAACGCACAAATATGCTAACATTAACTATATATATATATATATATATATATATATATATATATATATATATATATATATATATATATGCGAGTACTAAATAGATAGAGAACGATAGGAAACATAGATGTAACGTTAGGTTACATAGTAACGTTAAATACATAGACGTTAGAAATCGCTCTTCTGGTCATGTCTGATTTCTATCTCTTTCTGTGTGTTTTCTGCAGAAGTTCAGCACACAGAAGCGTCCCAGAGAGGTGATGATGAACTACAGTGCACTTCTGATGTATAAAGTTACTGGTAGTTTGACAGAGAAACTGTGACTCTACATCCTAATTCTCACCTTATCCACCCTTAATAGTATTCCAGATCTTGAACACTCTTTAGGGTGGATCATATGCTAGTTAGGATGCAGTGACACTATTGGACAGAACAAAATTGACTTCTGTAGTGAATTGAACTGGTTTCACACACAATTATTGAACTGAGCTGAATCAACATGTCAACTTTTGGGGGCGGGGCCATCTGTCTGACTGACCAATCACAGACTGTGTCTCGTGTGCTTCAGGTCTGGCGTCGTGTGCAGAGTCAAATATGGAAACAGTCTCCCGGATATCCCGTTTGATCCGAAGTTCATCACGTATCCGTTCGACCAGCACAGGTACGGCTCCGGTCCGCTTGTGCCGTGACGGGCTTGTGGGATGTTGTGTAGTCAGTGCGTATGTGTGTGTGTGTGTTGCAGGTTTGTGCAGTATAAAGCCACATCACTAGAGAAGCAACACAAACACGAGCTGCTCACCGAACCGGATCTGGGCGTCACCATCGACCTCATCAACCCTGATACATACCGCATCGACCCCAACAGTGAGATCACACACACACACACACACTGTGTAAAACCTCTAATATGCTTTCACCTAATGCTCGTGTGTGTGTGTGTGTGTTTCAGTTTTGTTGGATCCTGCTGATGAGAAACTGCTGGAGGAGGAAATCACGGCTCCGTCGAGCTCAAAGAGGTACGAGAGTCATGTGATGCCCCTGTGAGTGACCTTTGACCCCAGCACTGAGGCTGACAGACGTGTGTGTGTGTGCAGGTCGCAGCAGCATGCGAAGGTGGTGCCGTGGATGAGAAAGACGGAGTACATCTCCACCGAGTTCAACAGATACGGCGTCTCCAACGAGAAGGTGGAAGTCAAGTGAGTGACACACACACACACTTCATCTCTCAGTGTCCAGAAGAGAGTAGCGTCTCGGTCCGGCTTTAGTGAGGTCAGTGATGTGGTGTGTGAAGTGTTCCTGAGCGAGTGTGTGTTGTGCAGGATCGGTGTGTCCGTGAAGCAGCAGTTCACAGAGGAGGAGATCTACAAGGACAGAGACAGTCAGATCGCCGCCATTGAGAAGACCTTTGAAGACGCACAGAAATCCGTGAGCACACACACACACACACACACCTGACGACAGCATCAGATCGGTGTCTAAATCTATCCTTCTGTTTGAATCTTTCAGATCGCTCAGCATTACAGCAAACCCAGAGTCACGCCTGTGGAGGTGCTGCCCGTCTTCCCAGACTTCAAGGTCACACACACACACACACTCATACTCACTCACAATCTCACAAACACATTCTTTCTCTCTTATTATTTTTCACGCACAGTTGCACACACACATTCTCTCTCACAAACACACACAATCAAAAACTCTAAAAAACAACAGTACCGTTGTTCAGATCAATTATTCAGTTCCTCAACTGTATAAAGTAGGGCTGGGTAATAAATATCGATTTCTTGATATTAATCGATTAACCGATACCGAGTCGATTAGTCATCCTGTTTCATTTGAATGAATGGGACGTTATATCGCGGCTGCGCGCATCCAAAACATCGCAATAATCTTTGTCCTTTGTTACTATTGATATGAAACAAAGTCTCAATTTTCAAATTACGTCCATTTTCTTTAAAAATTCAAAAACATAAATAAAGGTTTTGGCGCTGTGGCGTGAGATCGCTCTGGAGAAGCAGCAGCGCTGATCTCTCGTCCGGCTTAATAATACCAGTTAAACATGAATGAGCATCTGAAAGTGTGTTAAAGATAGAGTACAACTTATCCAAATCCGTATCATGTCACATTGATTCGCTCAATCAGCGTTTCAACTGTGGAAAGACGTCAGTTAAACAGCTTGATGTCGTGTATCGTCATATTTACCTCAGAAAACCCACATAAACTCGTTAGTCAGCTAGAAAAAATAACTCCAGAGGAGCATTTTGCTAAATATACACACCATATTACATATGCATTATAATTTTAATGTTCTTCAATATTTAATGCATATTTGAATAAATCTGGCAAGTTTTTATGACAGCCACCATTTAAATGTTTATATTTCATATAATCTTCTTATTATAAAAATAAATAAAAGTGTAATTTAAGTGTTTGTATAGCTACAAAACAGTTCATTATTACCTTCATATTAGGCTAATGAAGCCCAACTAGACTCCCATAGTTTACAGCATTAGTTCAGAGATTTGATTCCCTTGAGAAAAATTGCCATTTATTTTAACTGATATCCAAAATAATCGATATTGAATCGGAATCGAATTGTGAAATTTGTCTCAATACCCAGCCCTAGTATAAAGTTATGAACCGAACTGCAGCTTCAGCGTTTGATAACATCCTAACTGGTGGTTTATTAGAGTGTGTGTCGCTGCTGATTAATCTGAGAGTGTGAGTCTGGGTCCCTGTAATGTCCCGTGCTGATGTCCGTCTGTCTCCACACACAGATGTGGATCAATCCCTGCGCTCAAGTCATCTTTGACTCCGATCCGGCTCCGAAAGACGTGTCTGCCCCGGCGGGAGTGGACATGATGTCACAGGCCATGATTAGGTGTGTGTGAACCCTCAGAACACGCATCATCTGTGTGAAGCATGAGCAGGACAGCACAGAGACGGTGTCATTGTGTGTGTGTGTGTGTGTGTGTTCAGGGGTATGATGGACGAGGAGGGCAATCAGTTCGTGGCGTACTTCCTTCCCAACGAGGACACGATGCGCAAACGCAAGAGAGACGTGGAAGAGGATCTGGATTACATGCCTGATGAAGTGTAAGACACACACACACATCAGACTCATTCATGAAACAAGTGAAGTCTTTATGAGTGAGTCATTGAGTCATTCGTTCAAACACACCAATTCATCCAGTCATGAAACAAGTCTTTATGAGTGATTCATTGAATGATTCATTCAAGTGATTTGTTCAAACACACTGATTCATCCAGTCATGAAACAAGTGAAGTCTTTATGAGTGAGTCATTGAATCATTCATTCAAGAGATTCGTTAAAACACACTGATTCATCCAGTCATGAAATAGTAAAGTCTTTATGAGTGAGTCATTGAATCATTCTATCAAGAGATTCGTTCAAACACACTGATTCGTCCAGTCATGAAACAAGTGACATCTTTATGAATGAGTCATTGAATCATTTATTCAAGAGATTTGTTCAAACACACTGATTCATCCAGTCATGAAACAAGTGAAGTCTTTATGAGTGAGTCATTGAATCATTCATTCAAGAGATTTGTTCAAACACACTGATTCATCCAGTCATGAAATAGTGAAGTCTTTATGAGTGAGTCATTGAATCATTCGTTCAAACACACGGATTCATCCAGTCATGACACGAGTGAAGTCTTTATGAGTGAGTAATTGAATCATTCATTCAAGAGATTCGTTAAAACACACTGATTCATCCAGTCATGAAATAGTGAAGTCTTTAAGAGTGAGTCATTGAATCATTCGTTCAAACACACGGATTCATCCAGTCATGAAACAAATGAAGTCTTTATGAGTGAGTCATTGAATCATTCATTCGTAAGTATTTGGTTCATTTGTATGACATCTCATTGCATCCTGTATCGTGCAGCTCTAGAAGTTTGATTTATGAGTGAATTTAGAGGAAAGGTAGATTTTACACAGTAATAAACTCACCTGTTTGTAATGTGTGTGTGTGTGTGTGTGTGTGTGTGTGTAGGTACGATTATAAAATTGCTCGCGAGTACAACTGGAACGTGAAGAACAAGGCCAGTAAAGGATACGAGGAGAACTACTTCTTCATCTTCAGAGACTCGGACGGCGTTTATTACAACGAGCTGGAGACCAGGTACCTGTCAATCACACAGACAGGCTCCGCCCACACACTCATCTCTCTGTGTGTGTTAATGACACCGCCTGTGTGTGTGTTTCAGGGTGCGTCTGAGCAAGAGGCGAGCGAAGGTTGGCGCTCAGTCGTCCACGAACGCTGTGCTGGTGTGTAAACACAGAGACATGAACGAGAAAGAGCTGGAGGCTCAGGTGAGTCCTCGTCACACACACACTTTACTTTGCTCGATGCTTAGAAAACGGTTTATTTGGACAGACAGGTTAAAAATTTAAATTATAATTAATTTAATTTAGTAATTGAATGAGTTTCACCTGTAAACGGAGGATTCTGAGGTCATATGAACACGGTCACTGATGTGTGTGTGTGTGTGTGTGTGTGTGTCAGGATGCTCGCAAGGCTCAGCTGGAGAATCACGAGCCGGAGGATGAGGATGGAGAGGAGCTGGACTTGGAGAAAGACATGCAGGACTCTGGTAACACACACATCATCATTATATCAGCTGTGTGTGTGTGTGTGTGTGTGTGTAGATTCAGTCAGAACTATAACCATAAAATGATCACAAAACTTATAATAGTTTTCATTACAGTTCATCTTACAATTATTAAAGTTATTATTATAAAGTTATTGTTGTAGTTATTGTTTAATCGTTATAATTATCGTTATTCTTATTGTTAGTGTAGTTCTCAATCAGTTATTGGTTATTTATCATTATAGTTTTGTTATAATCATTGTTATAACTGCAGTCATATTTAGTGTTATAGTTACAGATTTAGCTATATTATTGTCTTAGTTAGTGTTATATTGTTATAGTTATCAACATATATGTTATCAATATGATTGTAGTTATCATCATAGTTATTGTTCGTTACATTTTTATTTATCAATATAGTTAAATCATAGTTATCGTTATACAGTCCCTCCAGAAAGACGCGATTATGCGATCGCTGAATTCAATGCAAAATCAGCCAAAGGCCGCATTTTTTCAAATACGCCGCACTTTCGCCGCATAAATTGCCGATTTCCGTGCAAAATATGCGGGGTTTGCATAATTTCATAATCCTTGCATTTTCCAGGGATGTGATTTTTCCGGATTAATCCGGAATTCCGGATTTTCCGACCTGAAAATGTGACCTACGTGAATCATGCAGATCTGTAAAAAAAAAAAAAAAAAACGGGTGTCGGCAGCCGGAATGAAAAGGAGAGAATATAATGACATAACCCATAACTGGCTGACGTGCGTACAGAAGGTTCCTTCCAAAGTATCAACAAGGATAAATTTGCGTTCAGCCAGAGAATGTCTAATTGGTTCAGCTTGTTCACCTGCTCAATTTCGTATCTCTAGTCGCTCTCGCGCTGGTAATGTATCGTTGTCAGTTGACAACATCACAGTTAGGTCACCAGGGCTAGGCGATATATCGATATATTTCAAATTTGCGCTATGATCCATTGCTCCAAGCAAGCTGCTGACTGCTTTTGTAGAAATATGTAGCAGCTATATCGTGCATTCTGTCAGTTGCAGTCCTGACACCTCCGTCTCAACAGCATTAGTGTACAACGCGACAAATACTCGCAATATTAACGCAGAGGAACGGCTACATCAGTTCAGCGAGTTCACAAAAGTTAATTTGCATGTGCTTTAATTAAAGCCTTGCCGGTTAAACATGTCATTCACTGCTGATGCGCTGTTCTGAGCGTGAACACCCGACGTGCACATGCACTAAAAGCTTGTCTAACAGCGCCTGGTTGCTGGACTAAGTTATCTTTCGAGTATTATTTCGCTAATACTCTCAAATACACACAAGGTTTACATAAGAACATTTGGTTATGTCTAAACTCAAAGCAAACCGAGAAAATTGAGAGAAATCTGCTTGTCAAATGCTCCGTGTATATTAGACGTGTCGCGTACAGGTCTTAAAGTGACAGTAGCCCTAATAATAAAAATGCAGCCGCTTGTTCTTAAAGGGATAGTTGACCCCAAAATAAAAATTCTGTCATTATTTATTCACTGTAATGTTGTTCCAAACCTGTATTCATTTATTTCTTGTGCTGAACAAAAAAGAAGATATTTTGAAGAATGTGGGTAACCAGACAGTTGTTGGTCCCCATTGACTTCCATAGGGAAAAATTTACTATGGAAATCACTGGGGTACATCAACTGTTTGGTTACCCACATTCTTCCAAATAATTTAAACAGAAGAAAGAAACTTATTCAGGTTTAAAACAACTTGAGAGAGTAAATTATGACAATTACAATTTTTGGGAGAACTATCTATTTAATGTTAATTAAACAACAAAACACAAAGGAAATCACTCGCTGCTCTTGACTGAGAACTTTAATAGTAGCTTTAATAAGAATCAATGTATAATTTATATAGTGAAGACTATATTTGACTTTGATTTGAACATTTACTCTCGCTTTGCGGAAAAGATATTGGGATATATATCGATCGGGGGGGGGGCGTGTGGTGTTCGGGCTTCGTATATTTTCCTGCTTTTTTGTCCTTAGCCAATCACATGCCTGATTTTCGTTGCAAAAAAAGTCACATGTATCTTAGCAGAAAGTTGAAAAATGTTGCGTTTGCTTCACACAAGAGCCGCCATTTCCCCCTGTTTCCATGGGAACGTTATGAAGTGACGCAATTACGCGACGCCAGACAGACTCACGGAGGCGATTGACATCTCACAAATCGAACTCGTATAACTGTCTGTTGAACGTTCTACCGTCACATCGTTACTTAATAAACAACACAAGATAAAAGAAGTAGCATCAAACAGACATGGGGTGTTCGAGGCGCACATATAACACTGCAGAGAGTTCAACAGGGAGTGGGCAGCTCTTAAAGGGGCCACACCTTATTAAACTCGTTACAGTCTGAAATAAAACAAGATGAGAAATTAAATATTCCCAGCACTTTCTATGATGTAGTATGCTTGCTTATCAAAGGAAGTAATAAGAAATGACTCTTACATTAACAGGATGTTGGGGGAATCACTATTTTTCATCAAGTTCCCTCAATTTTTGCAAATTCCTGCAATTTCATCGCATAAAATTGCATAAATATCCCACATATTCCATCGCATTTTTAAAGAAAATGGGCCGCGTAATCAATCAATTTTTGCCCGCAACAATCACAAAAAAACTCCGCGTTTTTCTGGAAGGACTGAATACTATTATGGTAAATGTTATATATAAATCGCAAATTTTTTCAAAAAATTATTTGGAAATTACCACCACAAAATCAGTCATTTAGATCGCAAAAAAAAAAAAATCGTGAAATCCTGGAGGGACTGGTTATAGCTAGTCAGTTATTGTTATAAATCGTGGTATAATTTTCATTTTTGGGTGAACCATCCCTTTAATTTAGTTATTGTAGTTATCATAGTTCATTTTACTTATGGTCATAGTTATAATTTTAGTTATTGTAGTTACCATAGTGCTAAGTTTTATGGTAAGTTTTCATTTTTTTACTTTATTTCTTAAAGTTTTCCCATGACGTTGTTATCAGAATATTAAGACGATGTGATACTGTGTTCAGGCGATGAGCGTGAGAAGCCCAGCGACTCGGAGAACTCTGAGAGCGAGTCCGAGCGCGAGGATGAGGAGCGACCGGCTGAAGAAGAGGAGGAGGAGGAGGAAGAGGAGGAGGACGAGGAGGTGCGCAAGCGGCGCGAGAGGAAGAGCAGCGGCAGCGAGAGCGGAGAGGATCGAGACGCGGCCCGTGACGAGGAGGAGATCTTCGGCAGCGACGACGACAGCGAGGAAGACGAGGGTGGGCGAGCGAGGAGCAACAGCAGCAGCGTTCAGCACAGCGGCAGTGAGAGAGAGAGAGCGTCCGACTCCAGCAGCGACAGCGAATGAGGCGCTAAACTCTCTCGCGCGCCCTCGTGAAAAACATGTCTTTTCATACTCGTGAAATTATGTTTTGCTTGTTTTACTCGTCATGGAAATAATCAGTGACCTGGACGTGATTGTAAGCGTCACACACACACACACACACACACACACACACACGTGTCTCATGCCATCTGCTTCACATTCATGTGAGCAATCAACTGAATTACACAGATTTGTCCTGCTGTAGTTTTTATTATTTGACGTTTCTGTTTTATTTCTCTGGCTTTTCATTATGTGAGACTGAAGCGAGTGACGTTTTTGTAGTTTCTTCCTCTCGTTACAGTGTAAACATTGTAAATAAACAATGAATTTGTTACATTTGAGTTTCTTGATGTGGGTGATGTTGGTAGATAATGTGATTCTCTACACCTGAACTTTACTTCATACGTACATCTACTATACTATTATGGTAAATGTTATATATAAATAGCTAATTTTTTCACACATTTTTGGAAATTACCACCTCAAAATCAGTCATTTTGATCGCATAAAATCACACAAAAAAATCGTGAAATCCTGGAGGGACTGTAAAAACACAGAGACTTGATTGATCAAACATGATTTATCTTCTGAATAATATATATTCATTAAAATGCTTTAGGCCACTGTGAACATGGTTCACACAGACTTACAGACATAATGTCTGACATGAGACATTTGAGAAAATGACATGAAAAAGAATTATGATAAAGTTTTTTGTTCTGTTTTTTAAACACAATAACAGTTTTGATCGTTGATTTCTGCATGATTTCATGATTACGGTTGCTATTTAGCGAAAAAATGACAATTTCTCCTTCAGCCATTCTTCGGTCAGGTCGTCCGGATTACGAACCTCGAAAATCTGCAGACAGAAAAGATTTATTGCTATTATGAATTTGTTTCAACAAATCAATCAGACAAGTGTGCAAAAAATGCTTTTATTCATAATAATTGTAATTTTGTTAAGTAATAGTTTATTAACATAACTTTAGGTGTCTAATATAGCATGCATTCATATAGAACTCAACTTATGGGTTAATTTTTTTCTAGGGCTGTGCAAAAGTTAATTGCGATTAATCGCATCCAAAATAAAAGTCTGTGTTTACATAATATATTTGTGTGTGCTGTATATAATTATTTTGTATATATAAATACCTATGCATGCATGTATATATTTAAGAATTATTTGCGCTTAAATTCTGTATATATTTATAAATACATAATCTATATTATATAAATATAAATATTTTATATATGAATAACACATTTTCTTAAATATATACATGCATGTGTGTGTATTTATATATACAAAATAATTATATACAGCACACACAAATATATTATGTAAACACAGACTTTTATTTTGGATGCGATTAATTGCAATTAATTTTTGCACAGCCCTATTTTTTTCATAATTTTCAAATGTGTCTCATACAGTCCGAAGAAAGCTAGAGATTCTGTTTCATCATTGCTTATTTAACGCATAACAATACAGAAACTTGAAAAAATTATAATTTAGCGCAAAATTTCATATATTTCAGTAATTCAACTTAAAAGGTGAAACTAATATATTATATAGACTCATTACATGCAAAGTGAGATATTTCAAGCCTTTATTTGTTATAATTTTGATTATTATTATTAGTATTGCGCAATATTTTTCGATTTTCAGCTTGAATTAATGACTAATCAAGTTCAAAAAGCATGAGGTATATTAAGTATGAATACTTAACACTTTACCTTCGTGAGATCTGCGGACTGAACCAGCCTGTTCTTGCTGCCCGCGTACATCATCTGCTGCTCGGGTTTACAGCCTGTGAGAGTTAACATCTCCGTAAGACATTCAGCAGCGACTCCAGTGGAAATCATGAGCAGAATGTGAAGCACATGCACTGTTATACCGAGAGTCTCCAGCTAACAGAGATCTTTACTAATACTCACCCACAGGACTGGAGAAGATAAAGCAGAGCGGATACGACACGCGCCCGTCGCCGTGGGTCAGTTTATAACTGTACACAATATACGTGTGCCGAGTTAAAGAAAGCACTCACACTGAACACATCAGGGTTATCTCACAGCAAGATATTTAACATTTTGTCTTTTTAAATGGGGAAAAATCTAAGTTAACCTCAGTAAGTTATGGAGTGCCTCAAGGCTCAGTGTTAGGCCCTCTGCTGTTTTCAATATATAGCTGTCATTTGGTAATATAATAAGAAAACGAAATAAGAATTAGTTTTGACTGTTATGCTAATGATACTTAGCATATATTTCATCACAACTAAAAGAAATCTCTAAATTATCCAAGTGTGTTAAAGATATAAAATATTGGATGACCTGTAATTTTCTTCTATTAAATTCAGATTTAGACCGAAAACCTGTACACAGAGTCTCTTAGAATATAATATGTATTATAATACAATAGTAATAATAGAATATAATAGAATAATAGAATATAATATGTATAATATAAATGTATTTATAAGGATCTGATAACTTCATCCTCTACAGTTATATTAGACAGCAACTTTTCTTTTGAAAATCATATTTCATATGTTACAAAAATAGCCTTCTTCCACCTTAGAAACATTGCTAAGCTACAGAACATGCTATGTGTTTCTGAAGCAGAAAAGTTGGTTCATGCATTCATGACCTCTAGACTGGATTACTGTATGCATTACTAGCTGGCTGTCCGGCATTCTCAATAAACAAGCTTTTGCTAACGCTAACGTTTCTGAACATTACTTTTTTAAATAGACTTTGAAAGAGCTTTGCCAGCATTTAAACCAAGGTTCTGAGAACCGAGTTCCTGTTGGATATTCTCACAATCAGGTTTATGTTTATGACAATGTCAAGATTCATCCGGCTCAAATGCTGAAAGAATGGTTGTGAGGAGCAAGAATCATTTTCACACATGAATCGGCTCCTCTGAGTCCAGATCTTAAATTCACTGAAAGTCTTTAGGATGTGCTGGAGGAGACTTTACAGAGCGCTGGACTCTTAATACAAGATCTTGACCAAAAGCTGATGCCCTAAAAGTAAATGTTGTGATGTTATGAGCCTACAACAATCTGAGCTTTGTCATCCATGGCCATTATGAACTTCCTGCATTCTGTCGTTCTATTGCGCATGCGCGACATTAACTTCTCCTTTGCGACTTTCTACTGTAAACGTCTTTAACGGGAGAACAGCTGATTTTCCGTAGTCGTTACGTGACGGTTAATATAATGGTTTAGGTTGGATTTGTTATCGTTTCTGTATATCATTAAATGCCAAAATCAACCCTTCTCTTACTTTTTAAAATCACTTTCTTTTTTGTATTGTCTGATATATGATTAAATTATCCACTATGCCTTCCTCGTTACTGTTGCGCTTAGTGATTTTTGCGCTCTTTAGCTACGGCAGTTAACAGTTTACTTCCGGCTGCCGTTGTCGTTTGCTTAATGGACGACGGCGGACGGTAACGACGGTTGCCTCCGCCGAAGTCCATTAATTAATACCTTACAATGAACAACTCGTCGGGCATTAACCCGCTTATACCCTGGACTGGTCACTTGCCACATTTTTAAAACATTATTAGTTTATATTTGAATTAGTTTTAAATCGAAATCGATTTTTTTTTTATAAACAATAGCTCGGTTTCCCTGGTTACGCCTGACGGATTATCTAGCGCTCAGCTCGGAGATCCCTCAAGCTAACTTACGAGCCAGACAGCTAACGTTACGGTATTTTTTCCCCTGTAACTTAGGCTTGTCTAGCTATGGGCGTACACTTTCGTTTTTTAACCTATAATTAAAAAACACTGGTAGGCATAGTATAACGGTCTAACGAGGTTTGTTAATTTCAAACAGTAAACCGTTTCACCAGAACTCCTTTCCTAGTTGTCCTCTATCACTTTTAACTGGAAAACTCTTCACCCAGACCATGGAAAAAGGTTGTTTAAGAAATTAAAAGCATCCACCACTCCATCAATTGGGTTAGAAGAACTGTAGCCAAACACATAACATGCTAGAAACATAATAATCACTGCAACAATGATCCAATCATAGACTCGTAACGTAAGCATTTGCCTATTTAAATCCAAAAAGTGGCCTTTTTTTGGCTGGGTGATGTATGGTTTTAGTTAACTACAAGATCCCGGTAAGGATATCGTGGCTGACGCTCTGGAAGTTCTTCTCTGAGTTCATCCAGAGAGATATTCTGAAACACACACACACACAGAAGAGAGGTAAACAGAGCGACGACCTTTAACCTCGTGACCCTCAGAGCATCACAAACACACACACTGACCTCATACTCTTCCTGCAGGATGACCAGCTGTTTCTCCATATCGATCTTCACTAAAGAAAACATGCTTTAAATGAGTAAAAGAGCTCCGGTGTGAGAAGAGGTGCTTTTATTCACACACACTGGTTTGTGAAACTCACTCAGAATGGCTGCGTTGCTCGTCTCCTTGCGAAAGCGAAACTTCTTGAGCTTCTCCTGCAGACTGGCGTCCACCTCGCACACGACTAAAGAACTCGACTGATGAAACATGAACCATGTATTCATAACTCCAATGATTACAATCACTCTAAGAACATTTTGCTAACAACCCACATTAATTTATGAAAATTTTATATCTAGAATGTTCTCTGAATGCTTCAAACATCCAGTTTTCCAACTTTCCATTTAGTCATTTTGCACACATTTTTGGGAATGTTACTTTTGAATGGTTCCGAAACATTGTTCACAACAAAGTTAGAAAGTTCCCTTTTAGCTGGGTTAACGCCAGTATAACTGCACTTGTGTAAGAGATTGAGGACAGGAAGTGTTGTTTTCTGCTGTAATTCGTTGCTTCCTCTTCAAACAAAATGATCATATATCATAAAGCGACTCTAAAGCTGCAGCTCACGATACTTTGAGACTCAAACACATTATTGATCATATTGGATCAGACAGAAGCATTGATGAGACCCGTCTTACCATCCTGCAGCTCTGCGGTTCCTCTTTGGGCTCTTGTGACAGGATGCTGAACACGCTTTCTGGGGGATTTGACGTCAAACTCACCATCTAATGGTGTCTTGAAGAATGACAGAGTATTTGCAACTGAATTGCTAAGACGATATTCACATATGTGGTTATTTATTTCAGATTTTTTACAGACAACAAAATGTTGAGCTGAAATGATTGTTGTGTGGTTGGTTGTCAAACAGTCACTGCAGTTCCAGCCCCTCCAGCAGAGGGCAGCACTGATCACCAGCACTGTACCAGCACTCCATAGTAATGCTCAACTATATTAGAAATATTTGTTATAATGTTGATGATTATGGCTTACACAGCTAATGAAAACCACAAAAAAATCAAAATTAGAATATTGTGTAAAGGTTTTCAGATTATGTAAGCCATCATCAACATTATAACAAATAAAGGCTTGAAATATCTCACTTTGCATTTATGAGTCTATATAATTTATTAGTTTCATGATATTCTAATTTTTTTAGTTTGAGGTGTTTTTTATCCAGTCTGTCTGATTTAACCCTCTCCTAGCTGATTTTACTCTCATCTGGCTGATTTTTACCCCTTCTTTCTTATTTAACCCTCTCCCTGGCTGATTTTACTCTTGTCTGGCTGATTTTACATTCGTCTGGGTGATTTTATCATCGTCTGGTTTATTTTACTCTCGTCTGGTTGATGTTAGTCTCGTCTGGCTTATTTTACTCTAGTCTGGCTGATTTTAGTCTCGTCTGGCGGATTTTACGTTCGTCTGGCTGATTTTAGTCTCGTCTGGCTGATTTTATGTTCGTCTGGCTGATTTTATGTTCGTCTGGCGGATTTTACGTTCGTCTGGCTGATTTTACGTTCGTCTGGCTGATTTTACATTCGTCTGGCTGATTCTAGTCTCGTCTGGTTGATTTTACGTTCGTCTGGCTGATTTTACGTTCGTCTGGTGGATTTTACGTTCGTCTGGCTGATTTTATGTTCGTCTGGCTGATTTTACATTCGTCTGGCTGATTTTACGTTCGTCTGGCTGATTTTACATCCGTCTGGCTGATTCTAGTCTCGTCTGGTTGATTTTACGTTCGTCTGGCTGATTTTAGGTTCGTCTGGCTGATTTTAGTCTCGTCTGGCTGATTTTACGTTCGTCTGGCTGATTTTACCATCGTCTGGCTGATTTTACGTTCGTCTGGCTGATTCTAGTCTCGTCTGGTTGATTTTACGTTCGTCTGGCTGATTTTAGGTTCGTCTGGCTGATTTTAGTCTCGTCTGGCTGATTTTACGTTCGTCTGGCTGATTTTACCATCGTCTGGCTGATTTTACGTTCGTCTGGCTGATTCTAGTCTCGTCTGGTTGATTTTACATTCGTCTGGCTGATTTTACGTTCGTCTGGCTGATTTTAGTCTCGTCTGGCTGATTTTACGTTCGTCTGGCTGATTTTACCATCGTCTGGCTGATTTTACGTTCGTCTGGCTGATTCTAGTCTCGTCTAGTTGATTTTACATTCGTCTGGCTGATTTTACGTTCGTCTGGCTGATTTTAGTCTCGTCTGGCTGATTTTACGTTCGTCTGGCTGATTTTACCATTGTCCGGCTGATTTTACGTTTGTCTGGCTGATTTTACGTTCGTCTGGCTGATTTTTACCCTTATCTGACTGATTATTTTACCATGCTCTTTCTGATTTTACCCGCATCTGATTGATTTTACATTGGTCTGTCTTATTTTTATCCATTCTAGAATATTGTGAAAAGGTTTTAATATAAGCCATAATCATCAAAATTCTAACAAATAAAGGCTTGAAATATCTCACTTTGCATGTAATGAGTCTATATAATATATTAGCTTCATGAAATTCTAATTTTTAAAGGAGGATTATTAGGAACACTATACCAATACTGTGTTCGACCCCCTTTCGCCTTCAGAACTGCCTTAATTCTTGTGGCATTGATTCAACAAGCATTCTTTAGAAATGTTGGCCCATATTGATGTGTGTGTGTGAGAGAGAGAGAGAGAGAGAGAGAAGACAAGACAAGTACATCACCCATTGGACAAACACCATTAAAAACCAACACAAACTGGAATGTTATTCGGCACTAAATCGAGAGTACACCGTTGCGAACTACCTGAGCACAGTGAGTGATGTGAGACTCAGGAAAACCCTGACGATGTACAGACTCAGCGAGCACAGCCTGGCCATCGAGACGGGCCGGCGCAGACAGACCTGGCTCTCCCGTGAGGACAGACTCTGCCCGCACTGCACCCTGGGAGTGACGGAGACCGAGCTGCACTTCCTCACAGAATGCCCAAAATATGAACACATTAGAGACCACTATTACCCCAAAATTAATCATATATTTCCCCAATTTAACACCTGTAATCCGACCCAAAAACTTTGTTTCATTCTTGGCGAAGAAGCCAAATGCTCAAATATAGCTGCAAAATTTGTAGCATCCTGCCACATCCTGAGGGACGACCAGAAACCAGCAAACATACACTAAACACACACTCTCTCACAGCCTAAGACCTACACACATGTATATAATGTTCAATATTGTTCTTTTTATGTATATATATACATATATATATATATATATATATATATATATATATGATTTCTAAATCCATTTTATTTTATTTATTAATCTGTTCATTTTATTATTATTGTTTTATGATATCAGTTTTAATATTTTGTGTACTAAATGTTCCAAATCATTTTCTATGTTGTTTTGACGCTTTGGCAATACAAAATGTATTTTTTGTCATGCCAATAAAGCTTTCTGAATTGAATTGAATTGAATTGAATTGAGAGAGAGAGCTCCAGTGTGTGTGTGTGTGTGTGTGTGTGTGAGAGAGAGAGAGAGAGAGAGAGAGAGAGAGAGCTCCAGTCTGTCTGTGTGTGTGTGTGTGTGTGTGTGTGAGAGAGAGAGAGAGAGAGAGAGAGAGAGAGAGAGAGAGAGAGAGAGAGAGAGAGAGAGAGAGAGAGAGAGAGAGAGAGAGAGAGAGTGAGCGCGCGCTGGTTCGGTCTGTCGTTCGGTAACGTTACAGCGGCTCCGGTGATCTTCTTCAGGGCCGGGTGTGTGTTTCTCTTTCACCGGAGTGTTTGCACGCATATTTCGCGCGTGTTGCTCAGTAAGTGTGTGTGTATGTGTGTTAGTGCGGTGTGATTAATCTGTGTGTATGAGTGTGTTAGCTCTGGGTTTGAGTTGGTAGTGTGTGTTGGCGATGCTTCCCCTTATGAACTCTGTGTTACCGAGTGTAATGAAGAATCAGGTGTGTTATTGTTACACGGTGTGTTCGGGTGTTTATGTGTGTGAGTGTTCAGTCAGACTGGTGTTAGCATTAGCTTTAGCATCAGGCCTGTTAGCCGCGCTTCAGTGCTCAGTGTTTATTTCATTTCGGCTGTGATTAAGCATTTACAAAGATAGATGTTAACCGCTGTTGCATTTTTAATCATTCCGATCACTACACGTGTGTTTGTTTTATTTACTATGACTTTAATAGCGATGTATGTGTGTGATTGAAAGCTAACAGCGGCTATCGATACACCGCCTCACATCGATATAATTCACATTCAGATTTCATATTTAACTGGTTTTATCCGCTGTCCTGATGACTTTAGCATAACATGAAAGATCTGACTGCGTTTGTCCCTTTTCCGACATGATGATGCACTGATTTTACCTCGTTGATCTGCATTTACACCTCATCTGTTATTTTACTGATTATACGCCCATCTGACAGAGTTATCTCCTCCTGACTGTTACTCTTGATCATGTGTGTGATTATACACCCTCACCTGTCTGAATGTGCCCCTCTTCTCACTCTATTTACTCTTTTATTCTCTTCTCTTTAATATATATACCCTGTTTTTACACCCCATGTCCCTGAAATTACCATTCTTCCACTGTATTCATTTACTGAATTCTTTTTATTTACCCTGATATTACACATCATATTTGTGATTTTTACTCTCTTTTGTCTTATGACTGTGTTTAGGCCTACTCGTTTCGTATTAAATTTACACTGATTTTAACCTAATCTATGTGATTTACCCTCGTCTGGCTGATTTTACTTTCGTCTGACTGATTTTACCCGTGTCTGGCAATATTTTACCGTCTGTCTGTCTGAATTAATCCTCTCCTGGCTGATTTTTATCCAGTATGTCTGATTTAGCCCCTCGTCTGGCTGATTTTACGTTTTTTTTTTTCTGCCTGATTTTATGGCCCTCTGGCTGATTTTACGTTTCGTCTGGCTGATTTTGTGTTTCTCTGACTGATTTTTACCCATATCTGATTGATTATTTTACCATACTCTCTCTGATTTTACCCGCGTGTGACAGATTTTACGTTGGTCTGGCTGATTTTTACCCTCCTCTCTCTTATTCTTATTTGTACCCCTTCTTTCTGATTTAACCATCTCCTGGCTGATTTTATGTTTGTCTGGCTGATTTTAAGTTTGTCTGACTGATTTTATTCTCCTCTATTTGTTTTTCCCCCTCATCTATGTGATTTACCCTCGTCTGGCTGATTTTGCCCTCGTCTGGCTGATTTTACTCTCGTCTGGCTGATTTTACTCTCGTCTGGCTGATTTTGCCCTCGTCTGGCTAATTTTACTCTCGTCTGGGTGATTTTACTCTCGTCTGGCTGGTTTTGCCCTCGTCTGGCTGATTTTACTCTCGTCTGGCTGATTTTGCCATCGTCTGGCTGAATTTACACTTGTCTGGGTGATTTTACTCTCGTCTGGCTGATTTTCCATTCGTCTGGCTGATTTTACGTTTGTCTGGCTGATTTTACGTTTTTCTGGCTGATTTTACCATCATCTGGCTTATTTTCCACTTGTCTGAGTGATTTTACTCTCGTCTGGCTGATTTTACATTCGTCTGGCTGATTTTAAATTTGTCTTGCTGATTTTACGTTTTTCTGGCTGATTTTACCATCGTCTGGCTTATTTTACTCTCGTCTGGCTGATTTTACGTTCCTCTGGCTGATTTTTACCCTTATCTGACTGATTATTTTACCCGCGGCTGATTTTTACTCTTTCTGTCTGATTTTACCCTCTCCTGACTGATTTTATGTTCATCTGGCTGATTTTACTCCCTTCTGGCTGATTTTAAGTTTGTCTGACAGATTTTATCCTCCTCTATTTGTTTTTTTCCTCTCATCTATTTGATTTTACTTTCGTCTGCTGATTTTATGTTCGTCTGGCTGATTTTACCATTGTCTTGCTTATTTACTCTCGTCTGGCTGATTTTACTCTTGTTTGGCTAATTTTCCCCTCCCCTATTTGTTTTCCCCCTCATCTATATGATTTCCCCCCTCATCTGTCTGATTTCCCGTTCGTCTGGCTAATTTCACGTTCGTCTGGCTAATTTCCCATTCGTCTGGCTGATTATGCCTTCGTCTGGCTGATTTTACTTTCATCTGGCTGATATTACGTTCGTCTGGCTGATTTTACTTTCATCTGGCTGATATTGTGTTCGTCTGGCTGATTTTACGTTTGTCTGGCTGATTTTACTCATGTCTGGCTGATTTTACCCTCCCCTATTTGTTTTTTTCCTCATCTGTCTGATTTTGCCCTCGTCTGGCTGATTTCCCGTTCGTCTGGCTGATTTTACGTTTGTCTGGCTGATTTTACGTTTGTCTGGCTGATTCTAGTCTCATATGGTTGATTTTATGTTCGTCTGGCTAATTTTACCATCGTCTGGCTGATTTCCCGTTCGTCTGGCTGATTTTACATTCGTCTAGCTGATTTTACATTCGTCTGGCTGATTTTACGTTTGTCTGGCTGATTCTAGTCTCATATGGTTGATTTTACGTTCGTCTGGCTAATTTTACGTTCGTCTGGCTGATTTTCCCCCCTGCCTGACTGATTTTCCCCTGTACTCTGTGCTGGATGTGAGTAGTTGAGTAGCGTGTGGGTCCAGATCCGCTGTGGGGATGGATGTAATCCTCCGCTGAGAGTTGCTGTGGTCTGCAGTACGGTGGGAATCTGATTATGTGTTAGCTCTGTTATAATCTGAGACAGAAAGAGAGATGCACGAGTCTCAGACGGGAACCGCCTCAGGTTTGGTTGGGTTTCAGTCAGGGATGCACGATATAGCGGTATCGTCCAACAAATGTTCATTTGCAAAGTTATCTTTATTGGGCCGATATATAAATACCAATAAATAATGGATTATTTCCTTCAGCTGAGACGTGATGGTTTTGAATTGCCTGAAATATGATTGGAATTACTTCAAAAAGGGAAATGCAGTTCAGTGCAACAAACAGGGACTATAGGATGCATGAACATTATAATTGTGTTTGGGTCATGGCTTTTAATGGTTAGATAGTTGTTTTTGTAATCGGGCTCTAAAAATTATAAAAATAATTTAATTTAGATTTATCGACCAATTTATCGGTAATCGGCTTTCAAATATAAAGAATTATCGGCATCGGCCAAAATGTACAAGTCGGTGCATCCCTAGTTTCAGTGTGCTTTATTTTTTAACACGCGTGTTTTGTGTCTGCAGCTGCCGGCATCCGTGTACGTGAAGTGAAGATGCGCTAGACGCGTCTACGTTTCCTCACGGATCCTTCCCACCTGTGAGCTTTGACCTCTGACCCCCAGCGCCTGACCCCTGCCTCGGTGGCGTCCGCTGTGCTCCAGAACCATGTGAGGGGTTTCCAATGCATCTCTGAGTGGACTGGAGCACTTGCTTGTAACCCCGCCCCATTTTATATAGACCCCGCCCCCTCCCCTAAGCCCCGCCCCTGATTCTCAAGAAGCTCGCCATGATGTTCCGGGACCAAGTGGGGATTTTGACAGACTGGTTTAAGAGCTGGAACGAGTGTGAACAGACGGTGGCGCTGTTGTCGTTGTTGAAGCGTGTTTCTCGGACACAGGCCCGGTTTCTGCACATCTGTCTGGACCACTGGCTGGCCGACTGCACAGAGATACACATACTAGAGGCAGAAGCCAACAATGCAGGTA
This sequence comes from Pimephales promelas, assembly GCF_988280905.1. NCBI lineage: Eukaryota > Metazoa > Chordata > Actinopteri > Cypriniformes > Leuciscidae > Pimephales > Pimephales promelas. The sequence continues at coordinate 34,263,951 of NC_142784.1, forward strand.
AAACCATCATAATCCGCACCGAAGGACTGGAGCTTGGTCTTCAGACAAGTGTATTAATTTTAAAGGGATAGCCTAGTTCATCAAAATAGAATTAATTTACTGTGCATCCACATGCTGCTCTTTTATAAGTGTCATAACAGTTGTGATGATGATCACCTGTCACTGATTTTTCAGGATTCTTTGATGAATAGAAAGTTCTCCTTTATATATATATAGCGCTTTTTACACCACAGTAAATCTTCTGTAACATTATGAATATTTTTGCTGTCACTTTTGATTAATTTAATGCTTTCTTGCTGAATAAAAGTAATAATTTCTTTCTTTTTTTTACTTGCACTGCCATTCAAAAGTTTGGGGTATCATGGATTTTACAAAAATAAGAAGCAAAGATAATAACCACAAATGTTTCTTGAGCATCAGATCATGATATTAGAGTGATTTCTGAAGGATCATGTGACACTGAAGATTGGAGTAATGATGCTTTGATCACAGGAATAAATTACACTTTACTGTAAAGCAGCTGTTTTCTATGTGAGAATAGAGTTAAGTGTCATTTATTGACTGATGAGAGAGAGAGAGAGGCGGAGATCTTAGTTTTATTGTGCGGGTCTGTTGCTTTTATTTCGAACTGTTCTAAACTTAACCGTTCACCCGAACATTACTCGCTCATCTCACTATTTTAATTTGACTAGGTTGTGTTCTTCATTTAAAAAGATAAGTACAGATAAATACAGTAAAGAGGAAAATACAGTAAAAAACAGTGAAATATTAGTATAATGTAAAATGGCTGTTTTCTATGTGAATTATATAATTTCACAATTTTTACTGTGTTTTTGCCTTGGTGAGAACAGAGACGACTTTTCAAAAACAAAACATTTTTTTAAATTATTTACAAACTTTTTTTAAAAAAAATCTTGTTTTAAAGAAAGAACCTAGTCAAAAGAAACAATGAAATGAGTAATATTTAAAAATAAAAGCATGAAATATGAAAACCTTTTCACAATATTGTAATTTTGAATTTGGTGTTTTCATAAGCTGTAAGCCATAATCATCAACATTATAACAAATAAAGGCTTGAAATCTCACTTTTCATGTAATGAGTCTATATAATATATTAATTTCACCTTTTAAGTTGAATTACTGAAATAAATTAACTTTTGCACGATATTCAAATGTTTCTGAGTTTCACTTGTAGGTGTGCGTAAAATTGGTGAGAATTCATTCTTTTATTTTTATTGTTTTGTTACATCTATCTTATTTTTATTTGTTTAATTATTTTAAAATTAATAGTGTACATATTTGGTTAAAATCGATTCCCTATTTTCGTTTTCGAAGCTTTTGTTGGTCGGTCCGATCGATTTGTGCAACCGCTTTTCAAACGTAAAGTGACACGCCCTAATCTCCACCCATCTCTCTCTCTCTGTGTAGTCATTGTCAGTCGGTACATTATATTCTCACATAGAAAACAGCTGTTTTACATTGTAATAATTACATTATTTTAGGTTTTTATTTAGCCTTGGTGAGCAGAAGAGCCTTTTTTTGTAGAGACAATATTTTACAAATTTAAATTATTCCAAACTTTTTAAAGAAAGAAAAGATTTTTGTTGTAAAAAAGTTATTAATTTAGTTTATTTATATATATAGCCGCTTTAGAGTAAACCGTGATGTCATCGTCCAGCTCAGTTCTTGAATAACAGTGTCAGTGCAGGCAGATCAAATAGTTAATAAGTGAGTAATGTTTGCATGAACGGTGTCTTATGTTTTGAACAGTTATAAATAAACCTACGCTCTCTCTGTAGCCATCGTGAGCCAGTGGCAGCAGGAGCCGAAGGAGAAGGCCGTGTCCCTCCTGCTGTCCCATCTCCCCCTGCTTCAGCCACGCAACAGCGAAGCCAAGTGCGAGTACATGAACCTCCTGCAGAAGGTGCTGAGCCACACCATCGAGAGCAGCCTGTTCGTGGAGGAGAGCCGGCAGCTGCTGTCCTACGCCCTCATCCACCCCGCCACCACGCTCGACGACCGCAACTCCCTGGCCATGTGGCTCAATCACCTGGAGGAGCACCTGTCGAGCCGGCCACCCCCGCCCGGCCCGTACCACCACGCTCGGCAGGGCTCCGACGAGTGGCCCTGTTCGGCCGAGTCCCTGGAGCCGGCGTACTCCTGGCAGGAGAAGCTGCCGTCCTGTAGCTCGCCGGCCGGCCAGAACGGGCACATGCCTTTCCCCGGCACGGGGGGCGTCACCTCGCCCGTCAACACAGGTAACCAGTGCCTTCCCGTCTGCTCTGAGATGGGCATAGGGAAGGGGTGAAGTTGGCCAAGTTTGTGCTGACTAGTCTCTAAAAAACACAAATTTCGGGGTGTTTTAACCCAAGTTCTGGGTCAATATAGGACCGAACGCATGCTGGGTTAATTTTACCCAGCAAATTGGGTTATTTATTTAACCCAGCGCACTGGCTTGATTTTATTTTTACAATAGTACTAGCTTTTTAAAATATTTTTACTTCATCGCCCGTCAACACAGGTGACACAGCTTGTGCCTTAAAGGGTTAGTTCACCCAAAAATGAAAATTCTGTCAGTATTTACTCGCCCTCATGTCGTTCCAACCCCGTAAGACCTTCGTTCATCTTCGCAACACAAATTAAGATATTTAAGATATTACGATCGCTCCTGCATACTAGTCCATAGGCTTCTTGCTGGCATCGAAAAGTCATTAAAGACATCGTTAAAATAGTCCAAGTGACTACAGTGGATCAATCTTAACTTTATCAAACGACGAGAACACAAAAACAACAAAAATAACGACTTTATTTCAACTATTGGTTTATTTCTCCCTCTGCGCGAGTCAGGTTACTAGTTTAATAGCGTAAGCTTCTGTTATTGTACGTCACACGCATCACACACATGACCAGCGTCGGCCAATAGTGAGCCTACGTGTGACGTAGCTTTACGCAATCACACTACGTTAACTGACTACAGGCCCATGGAGAAGGAAGTGAATAGTTGAAATAAAGTCGTTATTTTTGTTAGTTTTGGTGCACAAAAAGTGTTCTCGTCGTTTGATAAAGTTAAGATTGAGCCCCTGTAGTCACTTGGACTATTTTAACGATGTCTTTAATGACTTTTCGATGCCAGCAAGAAGCCTATGGAGTGATCTTAATATCTTAAATATCTTAATTTGTGTTGCGAAGATGAACGAAGGTCTTACGGGGTTGAACAACATGAGGGCGAGGAAATAAATACTGACAGAATTTTCATTTTTGGGTCAACTAACCCTTTAAAGGGGGCTTCGGATGCCCATTTTCCACAAGTTGGTGTGATTCTTTCGGGTCTTCCTGTAAAGTAAAGTTCGTTACATACTTTGGGTAAAATTCCTCAATGGTTGTGTAAAACAAGACTCTGGGTAAGCAGGAAAGGCAGACGTCGCACATACACGCGCATGAAATTAGTGTGTTCAGGTTCACTGCAATTTTAAAGCCTAATAATGAAGACTTTTGACTTTTTACATTTTCCTGGCATTCAGATTCCACAGTTTAACTAATGATATGATGCGATGCATATTTGTCCGGTTTACATAAATGAAATGATTACATTTATAGAATAGTACTAAAAAACTGAATGTGTATTAAATACTCAAAAACCTGGTCTGCATATTTATAATCCAATCAATTTATTTAAGAAACTAATTAAATCTTACTCGTCTTATTTCTAGCCGTGTTTAAAACGTGTATATAGTGATTAATCGCATCCAAAACGATGAATCACATCCAACATAGAAGTTCTTTACATAATATATATATATATATATATAAATACACACATATGCATGCTTATATTTAAGAAATATTTGCTTATGCTGTGTATATATATATATATACATAATTTATATTTATATATATTAATTATACATATTTTAAACTTAAATTTATATATATATAATGTATAAATCTATATTAGGGCTGTGCAAAAATTAATTGCGATTAATCGCATCCAAAATAAAAGTCTGTGTTTACATAATATATTTGTGTGTGCTGTGTATAATTATTTTGTATATATAAATACAAACACATGCATGTATATATTTAAGAAAATGTGTTATTCATATATAAAATATTTATATTTATATAATATAGATTATGTATTTATATATATATATATAGAATTTAAGCGCAAATAATTCTTGAATATATACATGCATGCATAGGTATTTATATATACAAAATAATTATATACAGCACACACAAATATATTATGTAAACACAGACTTTTATTTTGGATGCGATTAATCGCAATTAATTTTTGCACAGCCCTAATATATATATATACATATATGTAAAAATAATTATACACAGTGCACACATATATTATTTTAACACAAACTCTTATTTTGGATGCAATTAATCGCGATTAATCGTTGCCCATCTCTAAATATATGCCCCATTATCTGTCGCTCACTAATTTTGAATCTAATCGCTCCACAGGACTGCCTGGTCAGGTGCACCCAAACCCACTGAAGCCCTCGATGTCACTCACACCTGCCAATCAGCCAGCCTGCAGCTCTGATTGGCTGAGCCAGGAGGAGGCGTGTCAGGGCGTGTCCGGGGCAGAACACGCCCCCCTGTCGCCCCAGAGCAGCGTCGCCTCGTCGGGCAGCGAGCAGACGGAGGATCAGAGCAACGCGCGCAACACGTTTCAGGAGGACGGCAGTGGAATGAAAGGTGACCAGGCTGAGCTCACACACACACACACACACACACACACACATCTTATTTCACCGCATGAGAAATGTCATCTCACTGGCTTTGTGTGCTGTCCCTCCTCCAGACGTGCCGGCCTGGCTGAAGAGTCTTCGTCTGCATAAATACGCGACGCTGTTTTCTCAGATGACGTACGAAGAGATGATGATTCTCACAGAGAAACACCTGGAGTCGCAGGTGAGCTCCGCCCACATCAACACCTGAGCAGCTAAGCCCCGCCCACCACACGTTCACAATGTGAACTTCTGAAAGTGGATCGGTGTATGCCACGTTTGCTGTGCCCTTCATCAGACTCTGTTTCTTTCAGAACGTGACGAAGGGAGCGCGACACAAGATCGCTCTGAGCATACAGAAGCTTCGAGAGCGGCAGAGCGTCCTGAAGTCTCTTGAGAAGGTGAGCGATTCAGCAAGATCTGGACCTGCGCTCCGTCACGTTCTCGTCGTGCTCATCATTGAACGTGTTGTTGATTTCAGGATATTCTGGAAGGCGGGAACGTCCGGAATGCTTTGCAAGAGCTTCAGCAGATCATCATCACGCCAATCAAAGTCTATGCCCCGCCCACTGCGGCCCAGAAGGAGGTGGAGCCTGGAGTTACACCTGTCGATAAAGCAGCCAATCCCGGCGAAGAGAAGGAGCCCGAGGGCTTCCAGACCCACAATCCTCCAGCGTGTGATGGAGAGTCCTCGACCGCGCCCATCTCTGACGGAGACATCGCCGGGCAGTTCACGCGTGTGATGGGGAAAGGTACAAACACACACACACTTCAGGTTCACTGCGCTCAAAAAAATTGCATTTTATATATCCATATTATATATGCAAATTACATTCTAGACTTATTGTTTTCACAAGTAACATTCATACTGATTAAAAGGAATATATATATATTATGTTATTATATATTATTACATATTTTATTATATATTTATATTATATATTTTATATATATATATATATTATATTATATATTTTATATAGATTTATTATTATATATTATTATTATTATTATTTTTTTCTTCCAAAATATACATAATATATATAATTATTTATTTATTTCAAGGTTTAATCTGAATGATTTTTAAATCCACAATAACCAGATTTATATATTAGTGATTTAAACTTAATCTAGACATTATTTAAACTTGTTTATATTTTATTGTTTTCACAATTAACAAATTCATGCAGATTATAAGTAATTTGAGGAAATTTTATATATATATATATATATATATATATATATAAATGATGCAAATACTTTATTTATTTATTTACTTAATTTATACTTAATTATAAACTGTGCCATGTTGCAATTTATTATTTTTTGTAATGTTTTTATTTGAAACATGTTTTTAAAATGCGTCTTTATTTTTATTTGTTTGTTCTTGTAATTTAATTCTTCTTTTCTTCTTTCGTTTTTTTTTTCTGCAAATAAACACACATTATTGAGTTTTTTCAACATGTTATGATGAAAAAAAACAGTGTTATCTAAAACTCTTAAAACATTTCTGTTAATTAGAATAAAGCTGAATATAAATAAAATATAAATATTAGTTGAAAGTCTTGGAATTTAATTTTACAGTGTGTGTACCAACCCTGTGTTCAGCATATTATGATGATTGTTAATGTGTTATCTGATTAATCAGTATTAATATTGAGCATGGTGAGATCTGACTGGGATTGTGTTGTGTGTGTGTGTGTGTTCAGTGTGTACGCAGTTGTTGGTGTCGAGACCGGATGAGGAGAACATCAGCTGTTACCTGCAGCTCATAGAGAAATGTCTTACACACGAGGTGAGTGTCAGTACTATATTAAACTACTATAATGTATAATAATGCAATGGGGGAATATTTGTGGGTGCTGATAACGCTAAATGTCTGACGTGAGGGTCTCGTTACACCCCTAGTGTGTTCTGTCGATCAGTAACGAGGCTGTGTTTGTCAGGCGTTCACAGAGACGCAGAAGAAGCGGCTGCTATCGTGGAAACAGCAGGTGCTGAAGTTGCTCCGCCTCTTCCCGCGGAAAACCATGATGGACAGCGGCGTGTACCGGAGAGGGTGCGTGTGCTGCGGTCCGCTTGCGTCTCTCTCAGCGCTGTGCGCTTAATCGCGCGCCATGTGTGGCAAAGGCTGTGATTATGTTATGCGCAGTTTGTCAGTGCATGAATTGAATTTGGAGTAAAAGCTTGTCCTTAAAGGAGTAGTTCACTTTTAAAAAAAACTTTTGCTGATAATTTACTCACCCCCATGTCATCCGAGATGTCCACGTCTTTCTTTCTTCAGTCGAAAAGAAATGAAGGTTTTTGATGAAAACATTCCAGGATTTTCTCCATATAATGGACTTCAATGGGGACCAAACGGTTCAAGGTCCGAAAGCTGCAAACTGTTCAAAGGGCTTTAAACGACACCAGACGGTGAATAAGGGTCTTATCAAGCGAAACGATCGCTCATTTAAAAAATAAATACAAAAGTTTAAGTTTTATATGCACAAATGCTCGCCTTGCTCTGTTCTGTGATGCGCGATCATGACTCGTATTCAAACTCGTTCATCAAAATGAACGAATCTTTTCCCCGAGTCATTTTGTTCGTTGAATGAACCAAATGACACGAAAAAAGATTTGTTCATTTTGATGTCACGAAAACATCGAACGAGTCACGAACGAGCATCACAAAACAGAGCAAGGTGAGCATTTGAGCTTATAAAACTTAAACTTTTGTTATTTATTTATTAAATGAGCGATCGTTTCACTAGATAAGACCCTTATTCATCGTCTGGAGTCGTTTAAAGCCCTTTGAAGCTGCACTGAAACTCTCATTTGGGCCTTGAACCGTTTGGTTCCCATTGAAGTCCATTATATGGAGAAAATCCTGGAATGTTTTCATTAAAAACCTTCATTTCTTTTCAACTGAAGAAAGAAAGACATGGACATCTTGGATGACATGGGGGCGAGTAAATTATCAGCAAAAGTGTTTTTTTAAAAGTGAACTACTCCTTTAAGGACAAGAGGTTCACAAATGCTCCTCATGTTTGGAAAGATGTTTTTCAAATGCACGTTATAAGCGACTCAAACTCAGACGGAGAGCCGTGCTTCACTGACAAGCTGCACATAACAAACAATCACAGCCTTTGCGGTTTCAACATCGCGATTAATCGTGCAGCGCTAGTCTCTCTGCCGCGCGGCGCTGCTGCTCACGATGAATCCCGTGTGTTTGCGCAGGTGGCCGGCGTACGGATCGAACTCTCTGCCCACAGCTGGATCTGTGAGCGCAGGATTGGGCAGACGTGGGCAGAGGCCCTTCCCGATGCCCGCGCGAGGAGCCCCGCCTCCCGGACGCATGGGCCTGATGACTGCCGGCGGTCTGACCGGAGCGTCACCGCGACACTCGCTCGCTAACCCCGCGGCCGTCAGCGCACAGGGCCGACAGGTCAGTCACACACCACAGCGAAGCCTGAGACTCAGGCCTGTACACACTAATACGGTTCTCTGTGATGGTGTGTTTCAGAACCTGTGGTTCGGGAATCCTGGAGGCAGTAACAGCATGCCGAGCCAGAGCAGGAGTTCTGTGCAGAGGACACACTCTCTCCCCGTTCACACGTCTCCACAGACCATGCTTCTGTTCCAACAGCAAGGTACTCTCACACACACACACACACACACACACACACACACCTGATCTCTGGACGATACTCAGACCTTCAGCCTTCTGAAGACCAAAGCACACTGAACGGATAATAATTGCCTGATTTATTTATTATTTATATGCAGGTGAACTTCTCGCAAATAATTTAACAAAAATTTCCCAAAACTTGTGTACACGCATCAATACATAATTTATATTAATATGTATTTGTCATTAAATCATTCATTCATTCATTCAGGAGATTTGTTCCAAAAAACGCTGATTCATCCAGAAATGAAAAAGTCTTTATGAGTGAGTCATTGAATCATTCACTCAGGAGATTCGTTCAAAAACGCTGATTCATCCAGTAATGAAAAGGTCTTTATGAGTGAGTCACTGAATCATTCACTCAGGAGATTCGTTCAAAAACGCTGATTCATCCAGTAATGAAAAGGTCTTTATGAGTGAGTCACTGAATCATTCAGTCTGGAGATTCGTTCAAAAACGCTGATTCATACAGTAATGAAAAATTCTTTATGAGTGAGTCATTGAATCATTCAGTCTGGAGATTCGTTCAAAAACGCTGATTCGTCCAGAAATGAAACGAGTAAAGTCTTTGAGTAAATAATTGAATCCTCAATTCAGGAGATTCGTTAAAAAAACGCTGATTCATCCAGTAATGAAAAAGTCTTTGAGTGAGTCATTGAATCATTCATTCAGGAGATTCGTTCAAAAAACGCTGATTCATCCAGTAATGAAACGAGTGAAGTCTTTTAGTGAATCATTGAATCATTCATTCAGGAGATTTGTTCAAAAATGCTGATTCGTCCAGTAATGAAACGAGTGAAGTCTTTGAGTGAATCATTGAATCATTTTCTCAGGAGATTCGTTCAAAAACGCTGATTCACCCAGTAATGAAAAGGTCTTTATGAGTGAGTCATTGAATCATTGACTCAGGAGATTCGTTCAAAAACGCTGATTCGTCCAGTAATGAAACGAGCGAAGTCTCGAGGGAAGTCTAAAATGCTGCATAACTCCACTCCACCTCATTGATTCCTGCACATGTTCTCTGTGTTCGCTGTTGTTGCTGCATGGTTTGATCTCCACTGAATACCATGCTCTTGTTTATTGTTCCCAGAATGCCAAGTTCCGGGGACCGATCTGGAGATTAACCCCACGCTGGAGTCTCTGTGCCTCAGCATGACAGAGCATGCCTTAGGAGGTACGGCCAATCACAGCGCAGCACCATCACACATCATCCAATCACAGCTTTGAACTGGCCTTAATAAGTCTTGATGTTATCAGGCTCTACTAGAACAGGTTTTCCTGCTTAAATGTTAATTATTATTGTCATATTCTCCATATTCTCCATTCAAGATTACATGAACTTACAGTCCCTTAAATCATCTTTGATCACCAAAATGACACATTTAAAAGTTTTTTCCTTAAAAAAATTCTTCATGCCTTAAAATATCTTGAATGTAACCCGACACCCTCGCCTCATTTAGTATGCGCGGTTCTATGAATATGCAAATGAGCTCTGCTCACTCACTCAGAGATCCACTGGTTGACGATCACACGTTGATCTGATTGGTTACATGGTCGTTTCTGACGTCAGAAACGCCAGCGATTTCAAAGCATGTCTTTGGTTCAGGAGGAAATACTCAGCAATGCCGTCCACTTATGAACTTACACATGGTGTGTGTTAAAGCGGATTAAAAACACCACATAGACATATAAACAACATTAAACGCTGGATGTTCTCTTGATTTGAACACAATAATGATGTGCACCGATAAATTATTTAGAATAAACACTGCAATATCCATTAAAAATCAGTTCATTTTTGATCTCATGCAGCCTTTAACACGGGTTTATCTCTCTCTCTCTCAATGAGTGAGTCATTGAATCATTCTCTCAGGAGATTTGTTAAAAAAAAAACGTTGATTCATCCAGTAATGAAAAGGTCTTTATGAGTGAGTCATTGAATCATTCTCTCAGGAGATTTGTTCAAAAAAACGCTGATTCATCCAGTAATGAAGAAGTCTTTATGAGTGAGTCATTGAATCATTAATTTAGGAGATTCGTTCAAAAAATGCTGATTCATCCAGTAATGAAACGAGTGAAGTCTTTGAGTGAATCGTTGAATCATTCTCTCAGGAGATTCGTTCAAAAACGCTGATTCATCCAGTAATGAAACGAGTGAAGTCTTTGCGTGAATCATTGAATCATTCTCTCAGGAGATTCGTTCAAAAACGCAGATTCATCCAGTAATGAAACGAGTGAAGTCTTTGCGTGAATCATTGAATCATTCTCTCAGGATATTCGTTCAAAAACGCTGATTCATCCAGTAATGAAAAGGTCTTTATGAGTGAGTCATTAAATCATTCACTCAGGAGATTCGTTCAAAAACGCTGATTCGTTCAGTAATGAAACGAGTGAAGTCTTTGAGTGAATCATTGAATCATTCTCTCAGGAGATTCGTTCAAAAACGCTGATTCGTCCAGTAATGAAACGAGTGAAGTCTTTGCGTGAATCATTGAATCATTCTCTCAGGAGATTTGTTCAAAAACGCTGATTCATCCAGTAATGAAAAGGTCTTTATGAGTGAGTCATTAAATCATTCACTCAGGAGATTCGTTCAAAAACGCTGATTCGTCCAGTAATGAAACGAGTGAAGTCTTTGCGTGAATCATTGAATCATTCTCTCAGGAGATTTGTTCAAAAATGCTGATTCATCCAGTAATGAAAGGTCTTTATGAGTGAGTCATTAAATCATTCACTCAGGAGATTCGTTCAAAAACGCTGATTCGTCCAGTAATGAAACGAGTGAAGTCTTTGCGTGAATCATTGAATCATTCTCTCAGGAGATTCGTTCAAAAACGCTGATTCATCCAGTAATGAAAAGGTCTTTATGAGTGAGTCATTAAATCATTCACTCAGGAGATTCGTTCAAAAACGCTGATTCGTCCAGTAATGAAACGAGTGAAGTCTTTGAGTGAATCATTGAATCATTCTCTCAGGAGATTCGTTCAAAAACGCTGATTCATCCAGTAATGAAAAGGTCTTTATGAGTGAGTCATTAAATCATTCACTCAGGAGATTCGTTCAAAAACGCTGATTCGTCCAGTAATGAAACGAGTGAAGTCTTTGAGTGAATCATTTTCTCAGGAGATTTCAAAGCGCGTCTTTGGTTCAGGAGGAAATACTCAGCAATGCCGTCCACTTATGAACGTACACATGGTGTGTGTTAAAGCGTATTAAAAACACCACATAGACATATAAACAACATTAAACGCTGGATGTTCTCTTGATTTGAACACAATAATGATGTGCACCGATAAATTATTTAGAATAAACACTGCAATATCCATTAAAAATCAGTTCATTTTTGATCTCATGCAGCCTTTAACACGGATTTATGTCTCTCTCTCTCTGCAGACGGGATGGACAGAACGTCGACGATATGAGCATCAAGCCAATGGAAGGGCTGAACGTTGACTTCTCCTCCTGCTCCTTCTTCTTCTTGTTCACCGAGTCGTTCGGCCGGTGCTCCAGTAGCCCAGCACACACACTCAAACAACACGAGTCACTACAGATCACACACAAACTAACTGTGCATATGTTCTCTAATATTTTTCTACTTTATTGTACTTAACTAAGTTTATTATAAAGGAAATACAGAAGAACTATTATATTACGGAAGGGAGAGCAGGAAGGCGAGCGATCTGATTGGCTGGACGAGGAACGGTGCTTTTTAAAAGGGCTTCGGGCCTGAGCCGGCCGTTCATCTAGACGTCGTTTACATTCTGTGTCCATTGGCCTGCATGAACTCTGACCTCCACGGCGAACTTCCTCCTGCGTTCGAGTTCGTGTCGATCTCATTCCCGTGTGTTTATCCGTTACGATGCGTTCTTATTCCTGTCCGAGGTACGAGAGGTTTCTCAGCACTTATACGCCAGATGTTTACTACAGCCGCTGAGTTTTGTAAATACGCCGGTATAGGAAAATCACAATATGAACCGAGAGACTTTATGATCTAAATGATTTTTATACGCAGTGCTATGAAGCGAAGACGCGAGCGAGAGGGGGATCGTGGGAGCCGTCGCTTTAAGAGATCGAGCTGTGCTCGTCATGCCCCGCCCCCCTCTGTGACTGACAGGGACGTCCACCAATGACAGACTCCGCCTCGTACCGACTGATGCAAAACCCATTTCATCTTGATTTCCTCCTCGCCACGAGAGGCCGCTTCAGAGATTCGACCAATCGCGATGGTGCTTCTAACCGGCAGATTTCTGTTGATTCATTTGTGGTGTGTTTCTCTTTTGAATGGTACCGTCTGTGAAAACCCCATTCAGCCTTATGGAGCATCAGAGCGGTGTGTGTGTGTGTGTGTGTGTGTTTCTGCTCTCGGTGTCTGTTTTATACGTCTCTCAGCTGCTCTATATCTAGTAAAACTGTACTGACTGAAAACACGCTTGTTTGTTTCATTTCTGTAATGATTCGGCCTGTCGCGTCACTGCCGTGTGTTTGTAGCGCCGAATCGGAAGAAACCGGCCAAGAGCGCACGCGGCCGGGTCACGGCACCACAAAATCGACATTTAATATTTTTCACAAAGAAAATCAAGAAAGTTTCAGCTATATATATATATATATATATATATATATTATTATATATATTATATATATATATATTATTATATATATTATATATATATATATATTATATATATATATAATATATATATATATATATATATATATATATGAAGAGTTCAGATGCAAAAGCCTCTAAGTGCCATTTTAAATTTTCTTCTAAAATGATAATTTTTATCAAGCTTGTATTTTTAAGTTCAGTAATTTCACTTAAATGACAATGAAGATTACCTATTAATTGTCATTTAAGTGAAATTACTGAACTTAAATATACACGCTTGATAAAAATGGTCATTCTAGAACAAAATTTCAAATGGCACTTTGAGGCTTTTGCATCTGAACTCTTCATATATATATATATATATATATATATATATATATTAGTATACATTACAAATACAATAAATATTTTTCACAAAGTAGATGTTATAATATATATTGATATAAATATATACTTTATAAAATATATATACTTTGTGAAAAACATCTTGTATTAATATATTGTAAAGATATTTCTTGCATTTTTTATATGAAAAAATATATATATTAGAAATATGAACTTTCACACACACACACACACACATATATATATATATATGAAATAAGAAATTATATTAATATATTATGAAATATATGTAAAATTTAATGTTTCTAGTATAATTTCTTATTTAATATATATATATTTGCAAGAAATATATTTACAGTATATTTAATACAATATTCATTTTACAGTGTGTGTGTATATATATATATATTATATATATATATATATTATTAAAATTATTTCTTTCATTTTATTTATATCTATAAAAAAACATAGCATTCTCATGACATTTAAGCACATTTCCCAAATACAGTAAGGCCAAAAGAATTATACAACTAAAGTACAATTAATATACGGCACTGTTTTAATTTCTGCGGATTTAAATTTTTATAGTTGTCATTAGTGTTCTCGTCGCGTGTGTGTTGTTTCTGTGGGAACCGTGACCCAGCCGTGTGTCCTTGCGTTCGAAACAGGAAGTGTGTGTGTCGTCGTGTTCATCTGTCTGAGTTCACTCAGGATCTCATCACACTATGCAAGTGCTTGGATATCTCCGTGTTCATCAGAATGTGGATGAGAAGCGTGTGTTTCCTGATGGAGACCGAACCCATGAAGGAGTCCGCCGTCTCGTGTGTGTGTGTGTGTCGTGAACAGCCTGGTGCTGCTCATCCTTCAGCTCTCGGTCGTGATCAGCTGTGTTCAGTCATGCGGGTCGAACGGGGTCAGGAACCCTGAGGGGAACGCTGGAAACCTGGAGAAGCTTTAATGGAGGGAATCATTCCAAAGATGTGGGACTGTCCTCTGCTTTACCTGTGTGTGTGTGTGTGTGTGTGTCTGAGAGAGAGAGAGTGTGTGTGTCAGGGAGAGAGAGAGAGAGAGTGTGTGTGTGTGTGTCTGCGAGAGAGAGTGTGTGTGTGTCAGGGAGAGAGAGAGAGAGAGAGAGAGAGAGAGAGAGTGTGTGTGTGTGTCTGCGAGAGAGAGTGTGTGTGTGTCAGGGAGAGAGAGAGAGAGAGAGAGTGTGTGTTTGAGAGAGAGAGAGAGAGTGTGTGTGTGTGTGTGTGTGTCTGAGAGAGAGAGAGAGAGAGAGAGAGTGAGTGTGTGTGTGTGAGAGAGAGAGAGAGAGTGTCTGCCTGAGAGAGAGAAAGAGAGAGAGAGAATGTGTCTGTGTGTCTGTCTGAGTGTGAGCGAGAGTGTGTGTGTGAGAGAGAGAGATAGTGTGTTTGTGTGTGTGTCTGTTTGTGCGTGTGTGCGTCTGTCTGTGTGTCTCTCTCAGTGTGTGTGTGTGTCACGCGCTGAGACCTCCGACTGTGAGCCTCGGTACAGGCCGTCTGCTGGGCAACTACTTGAGATCAGACACAGATGAAAGGCGCTTGGCATGAGATATTATTATTATTATTAATATTATTATTATTATTATTACTGACATCTGGAGTGATGGGACTTGTGTGTGTTGCTCTGTTTGGTTCAATTCTTCTAATATCTTTGTCATGCTTACCTGAATGGACATCAGAATGGTAATAAATTGTTCATGTTTTGCAAATACTGAAGGGTTTCAGTGACTCCTTTCTTTCAGTGTTTGTCATGTTTATTTTCTTTTTTTTTTTTTTTTTTGTCTGTACATTTAATTATTCTTAACGTGTATGGGAATTGTTTAAGGGTTGTTATAACCCTGAGCGTGTTTTTTCCCTCTCGCTGAGAAGTAAATAATCTCCAAACAGCCTTGAGCGCGCAGACGGACACGCGCACGGGCTTTATCTGAACGCTGGCACGCAGCGGGAGCGCGCAGAGCTCACCATGTCCTCCAGGTGGATTTTCCTGTAGCCTCACACCACAAACACACTCACACACCACAAACAGACGTGAAGTCATTTTAATCTTCATCATCATCTTCATCTCTTCTGCTCTGCGCGTTCCCGTGTGTGTGTGTATATGATGCGTGTGTTTACGTTCTGGACCGCGGTGTGTGTTCTCTATGCAGGAGGAGGTGAGTAGAAATCTACATTAGACTTTGATGAAAATGCTGTGTTTATTTCCTGAGGTGTAACGGGTCGTTCGGATGCAGATCTGAGGTCATATTGGATGTATAATCGTTAATTCACAGCGGATGATTTGTAACTATTATACAACACTGTTCGATCAAACCCCTGTTGGGTGTATTAGTGTGTTAGTGCCTGATTTGAGCTCTTCAGGTGAGACAGGAATAGCTGTTCTGCGTTAATCTGAGGATTATTTGCCCTCCCGGCAGGTAAAACGAGCCGCGGGCACGCGCGCGCGTTCATGTAGGGCTGCATCACCCTCTAGATGGCCATTTAAAAAAATAGCTAAATATAGTGAAATAAAATGTCCAAATTGTAACATACGACATGATGTGAAAATGACATGCTTTCATCGTCGTTATATCACAACGTCTTGTTGAAATTATGACAGATTCAAAATTTAGATTTTTTTTAGTCGTATTAATGATTTACAAAAGGTTTTTTAATATATATATAAATGGCGGATATGGTGTTCTATAGTTTACTCTGAAGATTAACGCGTAATAAGCGCTTTAATGATTAATTTAAGGTCACCAGAGTGCAATATAAGCCAATAAACACAAGAGGACGCCTCATGTCATATCATTTAGCCTCTTCATTATGAATTACTGATGAATAATAAATGTTACAGAATCGATTTACTCATGTGTTATTCATCCGTGCTGGGTGCATATGTTTTGACCTTGTAATGTTTAATAATTTCGTTCACTTAAACCCCGCCCCTTCACCTCAGAGCCCCTCCATTTATGATAGCCACGCCCACATCTCAACACAACAACAAAACAAACTTCCCCGTTCGATATTCCATTATAGTTTAATGGTTTATTTCTGTGTTTCTGTTCTCCTCTACAGTGAGATGTGTCCCTCTGCCAGAAGAGCAGGTCAGAGACATGTTCATTCCTGTCTTCTCTCTATGTGTGTGTGTGTGTGTGTGTGTGTGTGTGTGTGTGTGTGTGTGTGCGCAAACTAACCCGTGTGTTTGTGTTTACACTAGCGCGCGGCTGACTGCGACCCGTTCAGTACTAACGGCTGTGACCGACAGAACACGGGTGAGTATCTCTCGTCAAACGTTACGTGTTATTATCTCTTGAATGTTCAACTAGTTGGTCCCAGCCAACATGGAATGTTCTAACGTTTTGGAAAGGTTATTTAAAAGTTATAAACAAACGTTCTGCCAGTAACGTTAATAGAAACGTTCGTTCAAAATTACCTGGTATTTAATAATGTTCTGAAAACGACAACGTTAGCACAAAAAAAGAAGATTAAATAAAAGTGGTTGCAGAACGTTAAAAAAAATGTAACATTCCCATAATGTTTGAAGAATGATAAAATGCAATGTTTAACGTTCGTTTAACGTTTTTATAGCATTTAAAAACGGGGAATTCGTTTAGAAATAACTTTTCCATTAAACTTTATGAGAATGACAGAAAACTGTTCTTGAAATATGTTTTTTGTTAGCTATTAAAAAAGGTCACGTGATGACGTCACTTTGTAGGATAACTCGGAAGCTAGCGGCGCATATCCCTCGGTTGTAAAGCAATGCATTTTCCCCATAGATTTTTGGAAAATCGCAAAAAATAAGATCTGTGTTTAACAAAGGTTTGTGACCCTTACACGTTTTGTCCATCAAGATAATCTTTACAAGTTAATCCAAAATGTATACATTTTGAAGCCTATAAAGATTTTAAAAAACACAATCAGACACAATAAAGTTAAAAAAAAAAAGGTTATAACTGTGTGTTCTATGTCATAGATCAAAACGTGAAAATATTTAGAGGTTTTATTCACCACAGACCTTATTTCAGGCGATTTAGCAAAAACCCATTCAAAAATCCCATAGGCTTTAGAGCGAGGGAACCGTAATGCTAAAATGCTAACTCACTTCCGCTTTTTGGCCTACAGAGTGACGTCGTAACTTCGGCACTCTATATGGACAAAAACGCACTTGGACATTCACGGGAGTCATTGAATGATGACAGAGCGATCATGTTTGACTGAACTGTGATTGTCAGTGATTCTGTGCTGGTTTTGTCCACAGACGACGCTATGAACGCTCATGAGAGACACGAGGGTCTGCTGAGAGAACTACAGGAGCTCGCAGAACACGGTCAGTAAAACACTCCGGTCACAACCATCAGCTGTTTGTTTAAAGTCCCCCTCTAGCCAATCATTTTATCCCTTAAAACCCACCAAAATTACACATTTAAGTGTTTTTTCATTGAATAAAAATTATTCTTGCCTTAAAATATCTTGAATGTAACTCGACACCCTTGCCTCATTTAGTATGCGCGGTTCTATGAATATGCAAATTAGCCACGCAACATGGTAATCGTGGTAGCATCATCATGTGAATTGTGTTAGCAACATGGCATTTGTGTCAGCATCTTGCTGAAAACATAACAACATGGTAAATGTGTTAGCATCATGCTAAACCATGTTAATCATGTTAGCATCACGCAAACAACATGCTAATCATGTTAAAGGGATAGTTCACTTTAAAATTAATTTTTTATATGTTTTGGCTTACCTCAAGGGCATCCAAGATGTGTGTCTTTGTTTCCACAGTATTTTCAATTTTGACATTTTTAGGTCAAACCATTTGAGTCTATCAGTCATATAATGGAGGTCTATGGTCACCACCTCAAAGAGCATGCACAGAGAAGTCCAAATTAAACATGATTTATTGACTCGTAAATGTAAGTACACATTGATGGCCTAAGACACGAAACGAGCGGTTTGTGTGAGAAAACAAACAGTATTTATATCGTTTTACGTCTTGTAACCACAGCCACGTCCAACTGATCTGAGCAAGAGGTACAAGAGGTAAAAACAATATAAATACTGTTCGTTTTCTCAAATAAACTGCTCGTTTCGTGTCATTTACGAGTCATTGAATCATGTTTAATTTGGACTTCTTTGTGCATGCTCTTTGAGGTGGTGACCATAGACCTCCATTATATGACTGATAGACACAAATGGTTTGACCTAAATATGTAAAAAATTGAAACTACTGTGGAAATAAAAACGCCTACATCTTGGATGCACTTGAGGTAATCTAAAACATATAAAAAATTAATTTCAAAGTGAACTATCCCTTTAACATCTTGTTGAAAACAAGCATTTCGTGTTATAATTTGGCTAAAAACATGCTAACATGGTTAGGGTTGATAGTTGCACACAGCAAGCACAAATTGTTACTACCAAAGTAGTAACGAAGGGCAAGTCGTGCATCAGCTCTACAGAAGTTGTGAACCGGCCTTTAATCCAGTTATGTGAGACTATTAAAACACACACGTGTCTGCTTTTCCTGTAGAGAAAGAGAGAGAGAGCAAATACTCTCGCGAGAGAGACGATTATGAGCTCAACGACACATGGGAGGAGGATGAGGATGAGGATGACGAGGATGAAGATGAGGAGGGAGCGAGGAAGAACGAGCGAGACCTGGACGAGCTGCTCCAGGAGGAGATCAGGGCGACGGAGATCCAGAGGAAACAAGACGAGGAGCTGGAGGAGCTGCTGAAGGAGCTGAAGGAGAAGAAGCGCACGAGGAGCGAGCAGGAGGAGAGGAAGAACGAGCTGGAGCTGAAACTGGAGAAGGAGAAGGTGGAGGAGGAGCTGAAGCAGCTGCGGGCGGAGCAGAAGAACGACACCGCCGGCTGGAGCAAACACAAGGAGGAGGAGGAGAAACAGGAGGAGCTGCAGGAGCTGATGAGGAAGATGGAGCGCGTGCAGAAGGAGGAGGAGGTAAAGGAGCAGAAGCGGGAGATGGAGAACGCCAGCGACGAAGCCACGCGACAGTTCGAGAGAGACGGAGAGGAGGAGGAGGAGGAGGAGGAACGACAGCATGAGAAGGAGGAGGAGGATGAAGATGAGGTGTGTATCTGTTGTTGCCGATGTCTAGCACAGCTTCACTAGATTGCTAGGGCGGTCACTTTTGTGAAAAAATCCTGTTCGATCTTTGAGACATAAGTGTTCATTGAATCGATCGATTTCCATTTTCAACACTAAATATAGATAACGCCGAACAGGACGAGCGTAACAAGGGCGCTTGAGACGCAAAAGTCCACAACATTCCTGATGATTTACTGGCGTGAAGTTTCAGCACAATGACAAACAGGAGCGCACCATTCAGTTCACTTTTGAAAAAACTTTTGCTGATAATTTACTCGCCCCCATGTCATCCGAGATGTCCAAGTCTTTCTTTCCTCAGTCGAAAAGAAATGAAGGTTTTTGATGAAAACATTCCAGGATTTTCTCCATATAATGGACTTCAATGGGGTCCAAACAGTTCAAGGTCCAAATGAGAGTTTCAGTGCAGCTTCAAATGTCTTTAAACGACACCAGACGATGAATAAGGGTCTTATCAAGCGAAACGATCCGTTATTTCAAAACTTATTCCAAAAATGTAACTTTTCTAAGGACAAATGCTAGCCTTGCTCTATTCTGTGAGGCGCGTTTGTAATGTCACGTAATACGTAATTACGTACAAAAGGTCACGGGCGACGTAGCCGGAAGTACAGAGTCCGTGTTTACAAGTTGAACGCATAGTTTGAACGTGCAAACTAACTCAAACGCCGTTTACAAAAAAGGAATTAAAAGGTAAAACAACGATGTCGGGCGATTTTGATTCTGTACTTCCGGCTACGTCGCCCGTGACCTTTTGAACGTAATTACGTATTAAGTGACGTTACAAACGCGCCTCACAGAATAGAGCAAGGCTAGCATTTGTCCTTAGAAAAGTTAAATTTTTGGAATAAGTTTTGAAATAACCATGATAAGAGATTCATCGTCTGGTGTCGTTTAAAGACATTTGAAGCTGCATCTGAAACTGTTATTAACTGTCTTTTGGACCTTGAACCGTTTGGACCCCATTGAAGTCCATTATATGGAGAAAATCCTGGAATGTTTTCATCAAAAACCTTAATTTCTTTTCGACTGAGGAAAGAAAGACATGGACATCTTGGATCACATGGGGGTGAGTAAATTATCAGCAAAAGTTTTTTCAAAAGTGAACTACTCCTTTTAATACTCTCCGACTCGACAGATGTGTGTAAAAATGAGCTTTGGCGGGAAACGCTGTCCAATCACGAGCCAATCTGGCGTGTTTTTATGTTAACTCACTTTACTGGGGAAGTTCGTGTAAGACAAATCTGTGCGGATTTAGCGCAAATACGCGACTCGTGGTCCTCATGATATATTAAATACAGCGTGTCGCAGAATCTGCGCGTTTCTGGCTTACTTGAACACGCATGTCACTACGCAACAAATAACGACGCGCTTAATAGCGAAGATTAAAAAGCATTTGGTGAACAGAAAAGACGCTATTATTTTCCAGTATCCTTCATGTTCTGTGTGCTGTATTGATCTGTCCACCTTAAACACATTTTTGGTTAAAAAAAACGATTCCCTATTTTCGTTTTCGAATTTTGTGTTGGTTGGTCCGATCGATTTTCGAACGTAAAGTGACAGCCCTAGCAAATACAGGTGTAAACGGGTCTAAACCGGTTTGAGCTCGTCCACCACTTCCAGAGGGAGTTAAACACATTCGACCTGACTGCTTTCAGTGTTTCTCCGTCGCCTCCGGTTGCGTTATATATAAATTGTGCGAGCTTATTTTCTCCATTAGATTGAAAGAAGAATACCCAAACACATCGATGCATTCCTACGTAATAGTTTTACTTTAAATTTCGGACAAACGCTGTTTATATTTGAAATCACCAAAACAAACACAACCCTAACCTAAAACACAATTTTGGTAAAAAAATAAATAAAAATAAAACGTTAAAATTGATTCACTATTTTCGTTTTCGAAGCTTGTGTTGTTTGGTCGGTTCGATCTTCGCACGTAAAGTGACAGCCCTACTGAGTGCTGTAGTTTAGTACACTTTTTGAGAATCTGTACTTTTTTTCTGGGAATTTGTTACTTTACCTTCACTACATTTAAAAGACAAATGTCGTACTTTTTACTCTCCAACACATTATGTCAAGGTCCTTGAGTAGAAAGTGGTCAGTCAGGGGGATTGACGAAGACAAATTGTGGGACAGTCGTTGGATTTTGGTTGGAAATGAAAAATTTCCGCAATCGCGGAATTGGCAAATTAACGTGAAAATCTAGTGTTAATGTGGAATTTTACATATTTGGAATGAAATTGTGTTTTTATGTGGGAGGAGAACATATATGCACAACCGGCGCAGCGTCATATAATGTCTCTGAATAGGTTCACGCCCACTTTTGGGGGAAAACAAACTAGACTCCCCATAGACTTCAATACAAAATAACAGCAAAAACCAACGTCCGTACACAGCCGACAGGTGTAAATAACTTAAGAAATCACTTAAGTGTCTTACCTGGACATTTACTTGTACCTAATCGATACACCAGGAAAAGCCTCTGAATGATTTTATTTCGTTTTTTAAAATAAAAAACCTTAATGTATATATTATGAATTTATGATGATGATGGCAGGTAGCCTGGGCAAGTTGATAACGGGCATAAAAAAATTTATCTTTCATGCTCTACGGCAGGTAGGGTGGACATATAATTACTTGACATGTTTTATATATATATGATTTCTTAAGTTATTTACACCTGTCGGCTGTGTACGGACGTTGGTTTTTGCTGTTATTTTGTATTGAAGTCTTGGGGAGTCTAGTTTGTTTCCCTGCAAATCTTTTGGTCATCTTGAGGTCCTTCGTGGGCCCCGGCTGCCCGGATGAGAAGCACTGCTGTGTTTTTGCTCTAAAAGTTTATTCGTAATTTATTGAGTGCATCCGATTATAGATGAGCTCATATAGATGAAGCGACGTGTGCTGATCATGAACTCTGTCTCGTTCAGGAGCTGCTGGAGATCGAGGCGGAGCTGAGGAAAGTTGCAGCGCAACTACACGAACTTCGCAGGGGTTAAACACACACACACACACACATATATATGAAGTCATTATAATAAGATGAAACACTCTGAATAACACATGATTTATGTAACCTCATGGAGGCGGTACTTTCGTCAGGCTTCACTATTTTGGTCTAGACATTCAGAAATGTAATTCCCATCATTCCCAGATGAAATCGAACTAAAACGCACAACTGTACGAGCGACACTTCGATCCAAGAGACTGTTAAGTGCTGATTCACTCCGGTCATGCATCTCAAGCCACGCCCCTAAACCACCACACATGAATATTCATGTTTGTCATTTGAATATTTAAACATTCATATCTATATTGTAATGCAATACTTCAGTGAGTGGTACAATTAACTCTATATAATAAGACAAATGTGCACATATGATGAAGTAATAATGTGATTATAATGTGACTGTTACTGTATATTATATATATGTAATCTCTGAAACATTCTGCTGTTTTATACGCTGATGCGAACATGGCTGAAAACTGTTATGACACACTGAGACTGTTCTGGGATCTGAACACCAGCCACTTCCTGTTGATCGCGTAATATTCAGGATATCACAGCTGTGTTTGATTAATAAGATGAGTTGTAGAGAACAATCGTGAGTGAGTCAGTGTGTGAGTATATGAGTGAGTATATGAGTGAGTGTGTGAGTGAGTGAGTGAGTCAGTGGATGAGTCAGTGGGTGAGTGAGTCAGTGGGTGAGTGAGTCAGTGGGTGAGTGAGTCAGTGGGTGAGTGAGTCAGTGGGTGAGTGAGTCAGTGTGCGAGTGAGTCAGTGTGCGAGTGAGTCAGTGTGCGAGTGAGTCAGTGTGCGAGTGAGTCAGTGGGTGAGTGAGTCAGTGAGTGAGTGAGTCAGTGTGCGAGCGAGTGAGTGAGTGAGTGTGTGAGTGAGTGAGTCGGTGAGTGAGTCGGTGAGTGAGTAGTTGAGTCAGTGGGTGAGTGAGTCTGTGAGTGAGTGAGTGAGTCAGTGGGTGAGTGGGTCATTGGTTGAATGGGTGAGTGAGTGAGTCAGTGTGTGAGTGAGTCAGTGGGCGAGTGAGTCAGTGTGTGAGTGAGTCAGTGGGCGAGTGAGTCAGTGGGCGAGTGAGTCAGTGGGCGAGTGAGTCAGTGGGTGAGTGAGTGAGTCAGTGGGTGAGTGAGTGAGTCAGTGTGTGAGTGAGTCAGTGGGCGAGTGAGTCAGTGGATGAGTCAGTGGGTGAGTGAGTCAGTGGATCAGTCAGTGGGTGAGTGGGTCATTGGTTGAATGGGTGAGTGAGTAAGTCAGTGGGCGAGTGAGTCAGTGGACGAGTGAGTCAGTGGGTGAGTGAGTGAGTGGATGAGTCAATGGGTGAGTGGGTCATTGGTTGAATGGTTGAGTGAGTGAGTCAGTGGGTGAGTCAGTGAGTGAGTGAGTCAGTGGGTGAGTGAGGGAGTCAGTGTGTGACTGAGTCAGTGGGCGAGTGAGTCAGTGGGTCAGTGGGTGAGTGAGTCAGTGGATGAGTCAGTGGGTGAGTGGGTCATTGGTTGAATGGGTGAGTGAGTGAGACAGTGGGTGAGTCAGTGAGTGAGTCAGTGGGTCAGTGGGTGAGTGAGTCAGTGGATGAGTCAGTGGGTGAGTGGGTCATTGGGTGAATGGGTGAGTGAGTCAGTGGGTCAGTGAGTTAGTGGATGAGTCAGTGGGTGAGTGAGTGAGTCATTTGGTGAGTGAGTCAGTGGGTGAGTGAGTGAGTCATTTGGTGAGTGAGTCAGTGAGTCAAGTGGGTGAGTTGGTCAGTCAGTGTGTGTGTGTGTGTGTGTTGGACAGAAAGTGCCAGTGCACTTTCCCTGCATGTTGCACTTTTTTGTAAGCAGCCAATGAGGGTCACAGACTCCGCCCACACACATTGTTGTGATTGATAATATTTAACTGATTTAGGAGGAAAGAATCCTATGGAAGCTTGTTTCCGCCACGGAATTAAAATAAAAATAAAAACGTTTTTTGCTACTTTTTATCTGACTATTCTGACCGGCAAAGTTTGACGAATAAAGTCGCAAAACCATTATAATTTTTAAAGCTTCCAAAGAAACCAGCAATAAGAAAAAGATGAGTTAAAGTCCTGGATGTTTGACAAAAACATGAAGCGTTGACCGCAGAATGAATCTAATTTAAATGTAACCGAAGAGTAGCAGAACATATAAACACAATACAGTCGAAATAATAGTTCTGTGTCTTTAATATTTAAATTGATATGGTTTAATAAAGAGCTGTTGACTGAACGCACCGCTGCCTCAGAGTCTTACTTTAGTGAATGTCAATAAAGTCTGTAACTGTATTCAGTGTTGATGTCAAAAAATTAAATCATCTCCAAACTGCGCCAGTGCAAGCTCCTTCACCATGGCAACCACGGCATCGATTCTGTGAGTGAATCGTTTAGTGTGAATCAAATCCTAAACGACTCATCGAGAATCAGTCTAAACTAGCTAAATCCTTATTTAAATATAAAGAAATATCATAAAAAAACTGATCAGTTTTAGTTTCTTACTTTTTTCTCTGGTGTGTGTGTGTGAGAGAGAGAGAGAGAAAGGAAGAGAAAGGGAGTCAGGTGTGTGTGTGTGTTCACGTTCCTCCTCATCGAGTTCAATGACGCGTCTGAATGAAAGAGAAAGTGAAAGTCTTAAATCGCTTATTCACTCTCAACTCGACGCACTTTTCAACAGATTCGCCCTTGCAGGACCGTGAATTTGACGGATTGAGCTGCTAAAGTAACTAAAGTGTGTTTATAAGCATGTCTCGGGGTTCAAACGCGGGATTTGATCGACATATCACTATATTCTCACCTGAGGGCCGATTGTATCAAGTCGGTAAGAGTTCCACCATTTTATAATCCATATTACTCAGGTTTTCATCATTATTGATGCTCTCAGCTAGTTTTTTACTGCACTAATGCTGCGTTTTGGACTATTGGTGACAGAATGATTGAATTGTACGGATTGGATGTAATCAAACGATTTTAGTCGTCAAAGGTTATTTTTTCGACACTAAACTAGGACCTAGATTCATTAAGATCATAATTAATCTTCAATAGTCAATGATCATTCATTATAAATCATCTCCAGAAATGCACTTCTTAAGAGTTCTTCCAAACCGACAAAAACACGGAATGTTTGCGCTTACCCCATTAGCCTATGTTTTGAAAGTATTTATGAATGTTCTCTGAACGTTCGATTTTAATACCATTCCATTCTTCAAACATTATTGTGACGTTACTTTGGAATGTTCTCTGAACGTTCTGAAACAGGCGTAGTAGTAACATTTAAAAAGCGTTTGAAGAACTAAAATGATTCAGGAAAACACGTTCCATTATCGATTTATAATTGTTTTGAGGACGCTATTAAAGGAGTAGTTCACTTTAAAAAAAACTTTTGCTGATAATTTACTCACCCCCATGTCATCCAAGACGTCCATGTCTTTCTTTCTTCAGTCAAAAGGAAATTAAGGTTTTTGATGAAAACATTCCAGGATTTTCTCCATATAATGGAGTTCATTGGGAACCAAACGGTTCAAGGTCCAAATGAGAGTTTCATTGCAGCTTCAAAGGGCTTTGAACGACACCAGACGATGAATAAGGGTCTTATCTAGTGAAACGATCGCTCATTTAAAAAATAAAAATTAAAAACTTTAAGTTTTATAAGCTCAAATGCTTGCCTTGCTCTGTTCTGATGGGCGTTCATGACTTTCCTGTTCAAAGTTGTTCTTCAAAATGAACAAATCTTTTTTTGAGTCATTTCCTTCCTTGAATCAACCAAATGACTCGAAAAATCATTTGTTCATTTTGATGAACGTGTTTGAACATGGAGAGTCACAAACGCTCATTACAAAACAGAGCAAAGGCGACCATTTGTGCTTATAAAACTTACATTTTTTAATTTATTTTTTAAATGACCGATCGTTTTGCTAGATAAGACCCTTATTCATCGTCTGGTGTCGTTTAAAGCCCTTTGAAGCTGCACTGAAACTCTCATTTGGACCTTGAACCGTTTGGACCCCATTGAAGTCCATTATATGGAGAAAATCCTGGAATGTTTTCATCAAAAACCTTAATTTCTTTTTGACTGAAGAAAGAAAGACATGGACATCTTCGATGACATGGGGGTGAGTAAATTTTCAGCAAAAGTTTTTTAAAAAGTGAACTACTCCTTTAAAGACCAAATATGTGTTCATAACTCAACCAGATCGTTAGCTAAACTTCTGAGAGCGTTCCCATGCTAACAGTGTAGTGCTTGTTGTGTGTTTATGATGTTGAATGTGTTGGACAGAATATGCCTTCAAAGCCATCACCCAGAGCGGCCTGACCACGGTGGGCATCAGAGGGACGGACTGTGCTGTGGTCGTCACACAGAAGAAAGTTGCGGTAAAAACACACACCTTAAGATCAGCGTTGAGAGAGAGAGAGAGTCTTATTTCAGTCTGCAAGGGCTGGCTCACCCCTGGACACGCTTCCCAAAGCATCTCTGAGTGTTTCTAAACCTGCTGAGATGCTGTGATGCTCTTAAATTACGCTGAGCTCAGTGTGTGTGTGTTTAATCGACTGTTTCTCGTGTGCAGGACTCGCTCCTGGATGCGTCGACGATGACAAACATGTTCCGTCTCACTCCACGGATTGGATGCGTCATGACTGGACATTACGGTGTGTGTCTCCTCTCTCAGATTACACCGGCATCACATGATGTCACTTTACAACACAGATCGTTTCAAAGCAGCTTCACGGTGAAAATAACAGAATCAATGATGCAAAAACTTCATCAAAAACAAAACAAATGAACCAGGAAGTGATGATTTTGTTCTCTTGAACACACATGGGATGTAAACACTGCTTTACTCACAGATGATTTATGCCGTATTCCAGTTTTGTTTATTTTTGGATGGCATCATAGATATTGTTGCAAAGCTACTTTCCAGAAGACAACAGTGTCAGTATTAAAGGAGTAGTTCACTTTTGAAAAAAACTTTCGCTGATAATTTACTCGCCCCCATGTCATCCGAGATGTCCACGTCTTTCTTTCCTCAGTCGAAAAGAAATTAAGGTTTTTGATGAAAACATTCCAGGATTTTTCTTCATATAATGGACTTCAATGGGGTCCAAACGGTTCAAGGTCCAAAAGAGAGTTTCAGTGCAGATTTAAACGACACCAGACGATGAATAAGGGTCTTATCATGCGAAACGATCCGTTATTTCAAAACTTATTCCAAAAATGTAACTTTTCTAAGGACAAATGCTAGCCTTGCTCTATTCTGTGAGGCGCGTTTGTAACGTCACGTAATACGTAATTACGTTCAAAAGGTCACGGGCGACGTAGCCGGAAGCACAGAATCAAAATCGCCCGACATCGTTGTTTTACCTTTTAATTCCTTTTTTTGTAAACGGCGTTTGAGTTCGTTTGCACGTTCAACCTATGCGTTCAACTTGTAAACACTGACTCTGTACTTCCGGCTACGTCGCCCGTGACCTTTTGAACGTAATCACGTATTACGTGACGTTACAAATGTGCCTTTGTTTTTGAAATAACCGATCATTTCGCATGATAAGACCCTTATTCATCGTCTGGTGTCGTTTAAAGAAATTTGAAGCTGCATCTCAAACTGTTATTAACTGTCTTTTGGACCTTGAACCGTTTGGACCCCATTGAAGTCCATTATATGGAGAAAAATCCTGGAATGTTTTCATCAAAAACCTTCATTTCTTTTCGACTGAGGAAAGAAAGACATGGACATCTTGAATGATATGGGGGCGAGTAAATTATCAGCAAAAGTTTTTTCAAAATAGCCTAAAATGTAAAATAGCCTACTGGCTAATTCTGGCACACTGTACATTTAATCATGTATAATTAACAGGTTTATATAATTAAATAAACCTGAAATAAACCTGAAAAGTGAACTAATCCTTTAAGTTCAATAACAGAGTTGATGTTGCAGTTCCATTATGAAAGTGTGTGTGTGTGTGTGTGTGTAGCTGACAGCCGTTCTCAGGTTCATCGTGCTCGTGTGGAGGCCGGCGAGTGGAAATATAAGTTCGGTTACGACATCACGGCGGACATGTTGTGCCGGCGCATGGCGGACCTCTCTCAGGTCTACACACAGAACGCGGAGATGAGGCCGCTCGGCTGCTGTGAGTGTGTTCGTCCGCGCAGACTCAGGTGATCGCCGCTTTGCAGTGTTTGTGACGCTGTCTGTGCTGCAGGCATGATGCTGATCGCCATGGACCCGCTGATGGGACCCGTGCTCTACAAATGCGACCCGGCCGGCTATTACTGCGGGTTCAGGGCCACGAGCGTCGGGGCCAAACACACGGAGGCCAACAGCTTCCTGGAGAAGAAGCTGAAGAAACAGCCCGAGCTGACGACCGACAGGACCATAGAGGTGTGTGACACGCTTGTGACTGAATAAAAATTATAAAGTTTTATAAGCTTTCAATTTTGTGGAGTGGACAGAAAATGAAATAGAGAAATATGTTAATAACATGAAGTAACACGTTTTAGCACAATGCTAGCATGATTAAGCATTGTTATCATATTTTAACACATTGCTAGCATGATTTAGCATGTTGTTAACATGATTTAACATGTTGTTAGCGTGAATTAGCATGTTTTTAACAGGCTTTAGCACATTGCTAGCATGATTTAGGATATCGATAACGTGTTTTAACACATTGCTAGCATGATTTAACATGTTGCTAGTATAAATTAGCTTGTTAACACATTTTAACTCATTGCTAGCATCATTTAACATGTTGTTAACATGATTTAACATGTAGTTAGCGTGAATTAGCATGTTTTTAACAGGCTTTAGCACATTGCTAGCATGATTTAGGATATCGATAATGTGTTTTAACACATTGCTAGCATGATTTAACATTTTGCTAGCATGAATTAGCATGTTAACACATTTTAACTCATTGCTAGCATCATTAAACATGTTACTAGCATGATTTATCATGTGGCTAGCATGAATTAGCATGTTGTTAACACATTTTAGCACATTGCTAGCATAATTTAGGATATCGATAACATGTTTTAACACATTGCTAGCATGAATGAGCATGTTGCTACCATGATTTTACATGTTTTCAAATGATTTAGCATTTCTTAGCATGTTTTAACGCTTCTAACATGATTTGGCACTTCTATCATCACTGCTATCATGAAATAACTTATGTAGTACATTGCTAGCATGATTTAATACTCTGCTAGCATGAATTAGCATATTGCTAGCATAGATTAGCACGTTTTAGTAAATTGCTAACATGATTTTACATGTTGTTAGCATATTTATTGTGTTGTTAACATGTCGTTAGCATGAATCTACACGTTAGTAGCGTTAAATAGCATGCTGTTAACATGAATTAGCATGTTCCTAGCATGTTGCTACCATGAATAAGTTTAACGTGAATCAGCATGTTGCTGTTGTGCCTTAGCATGTTTTTAACAAGAATTAGCATTTTAGCATTAATCAGCACATGAGTAGCGTGAATTAGAATGTTGTTAGCATTAATCAGCACATGAGTAGCGTGAATTAGCATGTTGTTAGCATTAATCAGCACATGAGTAGCGTGAATTAGCATGTTGGTAACATGAATTGGCATGTTACTAGTATGAACGTAAACAGTTGAGAAGGAAACACATGTGTATCTGTATATTAGAGTGGTTCGCGCTTAAAGTGACAGCAGCCTAATATTCCCGCTCCCATCTGTGTTTTTAATGTTAATCACTTAACTGAATAACTTTTATAAGGATAAATTAATAAGGATGTTTAATTTATTCAGTGAGGACTATGCAGTGTTATTTTACTATGCAGTGTTATTTTACATTTTGCTTACTTCATTAAATTTCTGTACCTGAAAACTACTGTCAGATCTACCAGAATTTTATTTAATTTGCACCTTTGTTAAATATATATATTCTTTACTATTACTGACAATTTACATGTCTTTAGTAATGTTATAGATTTATATTAGTTAAGCTAATTAACTTAAGCTACTTCCTGATTTTGCTCACTGGCCATTGGCAGATGTGGCAAAAAGTTATTTCTATGACCTTTATGTGCAATAGGCTTAAATGTTATGTTTACTGTTTGTCAGCAGTATGTTGACTAAATATTGTAACTCTCATGTTTGCCTCCTGTCCTCTAGATGGCGATCTCGTGTTTGTCTTCTGTGCTTTCTATGGACTTCAAAAGCACTGAGCTGGAAGTGGCTGTTGTGACTAAAGAAAAGCCCAAATTCAGGTACGGAGAAGGAAAATGAGTGACAGCAAACATTACTAACATATGATGTAGTTTAAGCAGAATATGGCAATACATTTGTGCCAAAAAAATGTCAACTACGTTGTACAATTCATTTGTGTGTCTACTGTTTTATTTGTGTCATGCTTTATAAGTTTCTGTTCTGTAATGCATTTAAGAAATATCCAGGTAAACAAACACAACATTTAGATTTGTTCAATAATGAGTTTTCTAAAACTTTCAGATGCATTATTTTCATTAATTTATGCATTTAGCAGACACTTTTACCAATGAGGACTGCTCTTATTAACTTTCTGTTCTATAAGCTTGGATGAACATAGAGTTATTTAGGTTCATCCTTGTGTTTGGTCATAATATTCATTTATTTGGGAAAGATGGGAAAAATAGTCTCCACATTTTTGGCACAAACAGAATGCCATAATTTTTCCAAAATAGACAACATAAACATATACAATTTTTTTGGTCAAGTACACAGTGTGCGTACCCATTTGTAAGTCGATAAAGGCGTCTGCTAAATAAAATAAATGTAAACGCGTACAGTAGAAAGTCTTTTTGGCACAAATACACCCTCATATAGCACATGTGTCTGTGTGTTTCAGGACTCTGTCAGAGAAAGAGATCGAGGCACATCTGATAGCCATCTCGGAGAGAGAATAAAGTCAGGTTTCCACGTTTTTATAAAATCCACTGAAATGAAGCGCCTTTATCTGGCGTTTGCTCATTTCTCCGCTCATAGTTTTACACTGAATTTGATACAGATTGTGTTTGGTGTCTGTTACCTGGTGAACGTCAAAACCGGTGGACCGTCAAATAATTCTCAAATAAACATCTTTTTGTCAGTCTAAAACAGCCTCATTGAGCAATATTTACTTTCTGCCTTAAAATATTACTTTGATTTCTTTCATTGTGTGCTTTCCTCTTTCTCCAGCTGGTGGCGTCATTTATTCACTGGAAAAGCTGCCAGTTGTTCACTGATTTATGTTCCCACTATAACATGCAAACACAAATAGTTTTTTGAGAATCATGAGAGAAAAGAATATGCTTTGAAAGATTTATTTGCTTAACAGAAGTTGAATAAAAACAAAAAGCATTTTGTGATGTTTACCTTGTGAACCAACTAATCGTACAATTAGACAAATGCTGTAATTCAATAAAACACACAATAACAACAAGAAACATGCAATATCTACATGTTAGCACATAACAAAATAATGTTAGAATTATAAAAGTATTCAAGAAAGCAACTTGTTTTCCACTTTTGGATGCCACGGTACAAATCAGGTCACTTATTTTTCCAGAGCTTTTCAAAGTAACACAGTGTCACCAGAAACTCAAAGTACTTTAATAGTTTGTAAAACTACACCATAATAGTTTGCTCTGGTCTTGTTTTTTTCTTGAATAGAGCACAGTTCAGCTCACTTCTTGCTCCATCGTGTTTCAAAGTGATTACAGTCTCACACCAGAGATCTTTCTGAGTTTGTCTCGTCTTGATTCCAGTGATTCTAAACTTTTCATAAGGAGGAATCAGCACTTCTTTCTCATAAGGAAGTCTAGAATATTTTTCCACATTAGCACCTAAACAAGTGTAGATTTCAAAACAAAATTTACTTCCAAAACGCTTTGCTACGTTACGATCAAGAGAGGAGGATGTAAATGAGCCGAAACGAACGATTGGAAAAGTAAACCCAGTAATTGCAAGCTTCGTACCACGAAAGGTTTTAAAGCATGTATTTTGTTGTTCCCTCAGAGTCTCTATCGCTTCTGTTAATAGAAACTGAAGTGAATACCATTTGTATGTCCCAGCTGTGTAATTTTGTTTTCCATGTCGAGTGTCATTATTAAATTGAGTATATATTTTATATTGTACTGTGTTAGTGTACACATAAATGGCAATTGAGTTAGTACGTTTCAAAGCATCACCTGCATTGACTGCCTTCCTTTCACCTTCTTCCCAAGCATTATTAAATTTAGAGTTATCACGTTCCTTCACTAGATATTCTTTCTCCACCTTTTCTGCCATTTTCACTCTACAGCCGTAATAATAGTCATCAACTGAATTCACTGCCATATCCAAGTTTAGTCCTGCAACCGCAGCTCTGTGATCCTGCAGAAACAGGAATCGTAATGATCACATCATCAGTATGTAATATTCATACCAGAACATAAGCTTACCTGTCCCAGCGCAGCTAAAATGAGAAGAGCTTCAATGATCAGCAGCATCTCGATTCAGTCAAATCCCTGATGCTGAAAGACAAGAAAGGTTCACAAATATTATATTTATATCAGGAATATGCGTGTAGATTTGCACAATAACGTTGACCTTGTTCTTTAACCCCTAAACTTACCTGAGAATACTGTTGTCTGTTTTTGTCAGAAGATTAGAAAGTAATTTGCTTTCAGTCAGATCACAGCGCTTCTTCAAACAAAGGAGGTTGAAGTTGCTTTTTATAACACTAATAATGTGTGTGTGTTTCCGAGTAATAACAGCTGAGGTGTGAACTTGTTGCTTTTAGCTCAAGTAAACTGTTGAGCCCGTCATAATGCAACTCTTGTGAAGGTCTGTGTGGTTTCACACTGGCTAAAAAGGGCCGAAGTTGTACTTTCAGAAGCTCTGACTCTGAAGTTACAGTTGTATCAAAGCAGCTTCACAGTATCAATGAAAACATAATAACTATGTTCGTTTCTTAGTGGAAAAACATCCACGTTTGGTAGACATGATCAAGAATCAACTGATTGGTTAATTAATTTGAATATCCCCAACTGAGCAAGCCAAAGGCAACAGTGTCAAGGAACCAAAAAACTCCATCAGTGACCTGATGAAGAAAAAAAAAACCCTTGGGAGAACATAACACTCAGTGTGGACTCGTATAAATTTACACTGTACACTGTAAATTTAACACTGGGGATTTTGCTGTTTAAAGTTTAAAGTATCACGTTAAAAAAAATCAGTTTATTGCCATTACAATCAATAACTGTAATATAATGAAAGCCAATTGTTTTCTGGTAAAATAGGAATGACACCTTGCACTTGAAGAAAGCATCTATGAATGTATTCATAAAAAAAACAACATTTGTGAAAATGACCTTTTGTAAGGATTAATCATGATTTTGAGTTCACAGCACTTGAAATCTTAATTTTATGTATTTTTAAGGTAAAAAGTTATTTGAACTTATATTTTTGAGTGACAGGGCCAAAATGCTAAATGTAAAGTAATGTTTAATCAAGTACACTTGATTGTTTAAGTAAAGACCACATTAGGGTTTACACACTAACTGTAAGGTAAAAATTATGAATGTCTCTAGGCTAAACAGACTTTAAACGCAAACCTAAGCTGATGGCGTTCACATGTACATTAAGAACTGGATTCTAGCTCATGTAAATTTGAATAAAGCACACTGCTTTGTTTATGATTTGTGTATCTGCAGCGTCGGGTTCCCGTTTTGAATGATGAGGATTATATCTGCAGAAATAGACAGTCGCCTCATTCACACGCGCAGGCGCAGAAAGAGCATCTTCATGAAAAAAAAAGTTTAAATATAATTATTTTTAATGACATTCATGTGGAATGGGGAGTGTAATGCAATATTTGCATACTAACCACATCGTGTTTAACACGCAAACGTTCAGTTCAGTTAAATCAGGTGAAATTAACAGCTTTAGGGTATCCCTTACCCATCAGTTATAGTTTGAATCGAACTGCCATGTGTTTTTTTTCTCTCTCCATCTTTTATCCATACTAGTTAACAAAGCTTTCATGCAGGATCTGGGTGCTTGTTGTGTGAAAAATGAATCGAAACGCGTTTCTTCATTAACGAAGTCATTGCCACTTCCTTAAAGGACTTTGAGGAAGTGCAACGTCGGCTTTCATCAGCACTGTCGCGTCTGCTTGGTGTGTTCCAGAGACAGCCTCACTTACACAAAGAGTTTAAGTTGTCAATTTAGTAATTTTATTATTGTGCTGCTGCAAATTATTCTGCCCCGGGGATTAATAAAGTTGATCACAGGAACTGCTGGTCAGGGAGCCACAGTCTCATGCAGGGCTGAGAGATGTTGTCTATGATGAAGTCAGCTTAGCTAACATCTCCTCGATGGTGTCCAGACTAGAGGACAGTCCAGGATAGAGCTGGCCCTCTTTATCAGTTTATTAAGCCTCTTTCTCTCCGGTCAGAGCTTCAGCTCCCCAACACACAAAGAGCAGCCACATAGTGTAGAAAAAAAAGTCGAGTGCTAAACAGAAAAAAAACAACGACATAATTTAGCACTTTATTTACAAAATATGAATCTCTAACGCGCTGTCGCGGTGCAAAATCGTATGCTCTCACACGCATGCGTCATGGTGCTCTCTAAACGCCCGTCTCTGTTTACCTGATCGTGACCCGTAAGTGAAAGTAAATTCTCTTGCCACCATTTTAAGCTGGAACAATAGAAATACGACACGGGAAAAACAGAGTATCAAAGTGTTTATCAACGCTTAAGAAGGAAATTACGTGTATCTTTATAATGTTAAAGCTGGAGGATATTTGAGATCCAAAAGTTTGATCAAGGTGAGTTCATGTCTGTACCATATTAATATTTCTGGAGGACATTTGAAGTGAGGGATTGCTTGACATACAATGTTTAATAAAGGGTGTAATAAGGTAGATGTGGAAAGAAAGTGCTAGGCGGGAACCGGCGAACATTCTAAAACTTTTAATGATAAAATAAAAGAATACAAAAACACAAGTATCTGCCAGCAGCCCCTCGCGGACAACAGCTGCTACCAGGGGTGGTAAAATACTCGAGTATACTCGATTAAAAATAGATACCTAAATAAAAAATACTCCAGTAAAAGTAGAAAGTCCTCCATTTAAACATCACTTGAGTAAAAGCAGAAAAGTATCCAATTTAAAACATTCTAGGCTAAGTAGGCTACTGAAAGTAAAAGTAAATATTCAAATTAACTCTTAAGTATGAATAAAGCAGATAAATTGTTTTCAGAGTAATATGCAATGTTTTATTTGAACAAATGAAAAGATTAGATATTGCTATTAATAAATTGTTAGCTAATTTGAAGTCATTTAGTTAATAATAGTAACATTAAAGCAACGCTAAAGAACTTTTCCTCTGTGGTCGCCCTACACAGGTTTGAAGCGGCATTGCCACTGTCATAAATAATTTAGCACGCACGCTCACTGTTTATCCAGTACCGTCTTTAGAGTGAACAATGTCCAATTGTAAGAGATGGTTCTCACTGGGAAACATGAAATCCACGGGGAGGAGTGGGATCCAGATCCAACTCCTCCCACCTTACATAGACCTAAACCTACCCAACTCTCCACCCAAAACCCAACCCTAATCCTACACATCTCCGCCCCTTGGATCTTGATCCGACTCCTCCCCATGGATCTCATGTACTGCATTGAGGTGCTACTGAATTGTAACGCCGTGAAGCAAGTCAAATTTGTTGTTTTCTAAAAAATAGTCTCGTTCAAACTACATAAATGAGACCCAATCTGGCAAACTTATTTTGGTTATAGCAGATATAGGACCACAAAGCGAAGGCAGAAGTGCCTTTCAGCCTGTTACGACTTGATGAACCACTGAAATTATTTTGGAAACATTATTTAAGGTAAAAAATCTTCTTTAGTGTTGCTTTAAGGTCAACTCACCATTCAAAAGAAAACCAAGTTTTTCATTGGTTTGGAAAGCCAGTAATAAATACTTGGACCGGGCATGGGGAAATGTATGGGAGTAAAAAGTAAACTTTGTCTTTAATATTGTACTGGAGTAAGAGTGAAAGTAGATGAAAATAAAACATACTCAAGTAAAGTACAGATCGCTGAAAAAAAAATGTAAGTAACAGTATTTTTAAAGTATTTTTTCTTCATTACTTACCACCACTGCTAGCTAGAAAAGAAAAACATATCAGGCCTGTTCCCAAATTTTCCCAGTTCCCAAATTTCAGTTGTGTTTATGATGTAGTGGGCCAGTCTGTTTGGCCCAGACTGGCCCACTACATCATAAACACAACTGAAATTTGCACACCCTTGAATATGTATATCAATACATTACACCAGCACAAAGATCCCAGCGGCGCCAATTAAGCAAAACTAAACGCAATAGGCCATTGATGTGCGAGTTTTATATGCTGTTCAGAAAAATAAATAAATAAATAATTTAAAAGTATGAGATGTACTGGCCCAGAAAGTACGTCGGCCGTTTGATTTAGAAAATAATGGACACAGAGAAACAATGATTGAATGATTGAATTTGGGTGAAAAGGTATGCTCTATGGTCAGTCCAGCCGTTTGTTCCTCGGTCTCCACAGTCGTTGCTCCTCCTTTTATGCTTCCACTCCTCCGTGAGAGATGTGACCGGTGCGTCTCACAGGTGTCATTCATTAACACTCGCACCACCGGCCTCGCGCCCTTCTCACACAGCCCTCGGCCTCGCCCTGCTCGCCACAAAGGTGTTTTTTTTGTGTTTGGTGATGTCTGAGATTCTTCAGAAGTTTACAGAATATGCAAACAAAACATGCACAGGCCAAATCACACCAAAAACGCCTTTTTTTTAAAACCGAATCAGTATCTGTCAATGCGGGTCGGGTTTGTTTTGTTTTCACCCAAACATGTTCAGCGTTTCTCGGTGTCCGTTATTTTTCATAAATTCTAAATCAAACGGCCGACTTGTTTTTGTGTAAAGGCCCAATGAGCTTGAGTTAACCCAATGATCCTTTTTCTCACACACTCCAGATATGTTCAGATAAATTATGATGGGTGTTTAGTTTAATAATTTAATTTAGGGTGTGAATGTTTCTTCATCAGAGTCAGTGAGGAGATCAAACTCATCAGATTCTCCTGCATCTTCATCATGGCTGATTCACAAGCATCCAGAGATGGAGATTTTCCTCCAGGACGCGGGTACTTTCAACTAACACTGTTAAATATTGTGTCACATCTCAGAAAAAGAGTTACCCAGCTCACAGACACAGATCAAATTGTTTTTCTTACCTATTTATGTCTGTGTTTTTGTTTTGAAACTAACATGAAATATTAAATAAAGAGATCATAAAGTTTCTTCGAAGTGCTTTAGGATAAGCACATGATATTTTATTTTGACGAAAACGGCATCAAGCTTTTATTTTGGCGAAAAACATGGTTTACAAACTCGTCTTATTACAATTCAAATAAAATAAAGTGGAAAAAACAACAACAACAAAAAAATGATGAAATGTGAATGTGTTTATATTAATATGGTTCCTCATAAAGAATGAACACAATAAACTAAAGGATTAAACTGAAAATCTGTTCTCTGTTCCAGTTCAGTCCAGCAGAAGAGCTCAAACCCAGAGTCCAGCTGTGTGTCTGTGAAGAGTGACCGCTCTATGGAGCAGCCACTCAAGTTTAAGAGTGGAGACAAACGGCCTAACCTCAGGTACATAAAAAGTTATTTCTCAAAAGTTATGCTTATAGTATGACATTTTTGAATTAGAAGCATAATTTATCTCAGTCTAATACTAGCAATGACATCAAGTAAATGTAAGCTGAGGTTTTTGAACATGGTTGATGTCATGAGTTTAAGGTAATCTATAATTCTATCCACAGTATTCCTGCGGCCCATGGTGCTTTGCACGAATTATGGGTGTGACCTCCATTAAGCTGTAAACAATCAGTGAAAGGCTTGCTCTATGAAAGTTAAAAAAGTGTCACAATTAGATGACATTAATATACTCACACTTTAACCATCGAACAGTAAAAGGACATTTAAAAGTGTAAAAGCATCAACAAGGTTCTACTGAAGGCTAATATATATGTAACTTATGTTGACTTAATCAAAAATGTTCATTAACCTAAGCATAACGTGACACTTTTTCAAAGAGAGGGTGAACAGGTCACAAATGTGCAGTATATGTTGTCCTTTTTCATACTTTTACAGCAGATTGCAAAGGGAAAACAAGAAAATAATCATGAAGAAAGATAGGGTTCAGTTGCTTTGATTCGTTTTTTTTTTTTAATCATGCATAACAATTACAGACCATTAATGTAATTTCTCAAAATAATTATATAAGTTTGAAACACAGGGCAAAATATCACTGAGTTACAGATGCCAAAGCAAAGGTGTTACAACAATTCCTGGTGTTTCCTAAGACAGAAGATTCCTGTAAAAGTTTATAAGTTATTTATAAGTCTGTCTGTTTTTTTTTTTATTTACTTAGTTTTGAAACCAGTTCAGTCCAGCAGAAGAGACAAAAACCAGAGTCCAGCTGTGTGTCTGTGAAGAGTGACGCCTCTATGGATCCGCCATTTGCATTCAAGAGTGGAGACACACAGTCTGATCTAAGGTATATCATTTCTATAAAAGTTATGCTTATAGTATTTGACATTTTATTAAATTGTTATTAATATACAGCAGTTTAATTATCTGGATTTGAACCGAATAACCGAAAGTTACAATCCTGCAAGATTGAGTCTATTAATTATGTTCATTGTGCTCTTTTGTAATCCTCTATGTATTGTATTGTTAATACATTCACACACTGTAAAAGCTGTTGGTGTGTTACTCAGTTAATGACACAATTACATCAATATCAGTGTGTCTGATTCTTTACCCGCTTCATTCTGATTTATGGTCAAATCTTCCATCAGGACCAGTTAAAAACCAAACTGTGTTCATGCCTGTGATTCAACCACAAGACTTTAATGAACACATGTGTCCTTGTTTCATGTAAAATATAGGACTTTTGTTGTTGTTGATTAATTTTAGGTGCTGCAACGCACATCACACATCACTCAAACACATAATTAATGATTGACCACTCGGAAGACCCGCCCCCTTTAGTTACTGTTGCTATGCCCGACAAGTAGGGTTGGGTACCGAAAAGCGGTCCCAATTGGGAACCGGTACCAATGTAAGCGGTAGTAACCAGACCGAATAAGAACGAAAATTTCTGTGCCTGATTTCGGTGCCCGAGTCTCTGTGTCATAAGGCGCACACACGCAAAGTCTCTCGCTGTCTCCCTCTCCATCGTGCACGCACTACTGTTTAGAGCACAGTCTGATCTGTCTCGCATGCGCGCACTTGCTCGCTCTAGATTCCAGGTGATTAGCTAATTTGCGGGCATCAAGACAAGATTTCTCTGGCGAAAAAGGAAGCTTGTCGACTCAGCAGCGCGAGGAGTTTGGCAGTGAACGCAGCGTCTCGTTCCCTATTCAGAGAACATGGGTTACACCAGTAACCAGAGACGTTCTCTTTCATAGGTTTACTCAATGCTGCGTAGCTAAGACGCAGCTAAGCTAAGCGCTGCGTAACTAGCCATGTCGATATTAGATTACCCTGGTAGTAATCTCCATTTATCTCCAGCATTATTACATTTTTTGATACAATATTGTTTTATTTGTAAATGCAAATTTTTATTTTATATTGGTTTTATTATTACCATATGTTACTTGTATTTATATTGTTTCTAGATTTAAGTTAATATTGTGTCCAGTTTGGCCCTGTAAATAAAAGGGTATTATTTTTTGAAAAAGTGTGTGTTCGGTTTCGTTTTCTTAAGAACCGTTTCAAGAACCGTTTAGGCACCGGAACCATTTAAAAAAATAACAAGTAGGTACTGGTATCGTATAAAACCCAACCAATACCCAACCCTACCGACAAGCCATGACAACGCCCCAACAGACAGGACAGACCAGGTTACTTTTGGTATGAAAGTCTCAACTTTCAAATTTGGTAAAATTTAAACAATAAATACAGTTTTTTGCCTCTTTAATGTGTTGTGACAGATCGCTGTAGAGCCTCAGTTAAAGCTGCTTGTGAACAGATCATCTCTTTATGGCTATTTACTTCTCTGACTTGTGTAATAATGTGGTATTTTAATCTTCCAGCCATGACTCTAAACCTGCTGAAGTCCTCAACACGTTGAGATCAAATCTGAGACAGAAGTTTCAGTGTGTGTGTGAGGGAATATCAAAGCAGGGAAAGCCAACACTCCTGAATGACATCTACACAGAGCTCTACATCACAGAGAGTGGAAGTGGAGAGATCAATAATGAGCATGAGGTGAGACAGATTGAGACACAGTCCAGGAGAGCAGAAACAGAGGACACACCGATCAAATGCAGTGACATCTTTAGACCTTTACCTGGACAAGACAAACACATCAGAACTGTGCTGACAAAGGGAGTCGCTGGCATTGGGAAAACAGTCTCTGTTCAGAAGTTCATCCT
This sequence comes from Pimephales promelas, assembly GCF_988280905.1. Taxonomy (NCBI): domain Eukaryota; kingdom Metazoa; phylum Chordata; class Actinopteri; order Cypriniformes; family Leuciscidae; genus Pimephales; species Pimephales promelas. The sequence goes on from NC_142784.1 coordinate 34,304,929, forward strand.
GGACTGGGCTGAAGGGAAAGAGAATCAGGACGTCCAGCTCATATTTCCACTTCCTTTCAGAGAGCTCAACTTGATGAAGGACAAAACACTCAGTCTTTCAGATCTTCTTTATCTCTTCTTCCCTGAAACCAGAGAAATGGCCATATCCAGTGATGAGTATAAAGTGATGTTCATCTTTGATGGTCTGGATGAGTGTCGTCTGTCCCTGGATTTTCAGAGCGATGTGAGGTTGTGGGATGTGACTGAATCCGCCTCAGTGGACGAGCTGCTGACGAACCTCATTGTGGGGAATCTGCTTCCCTCGTCTCTCATCTGGATCACCTCCAGACCAGCAGCAGCGGATCTCGTCCCCTCTGTGTGTGTCCATCGAGTGACAGAGGTACGAGGCTTCAGTGACACACAGAAGAAGCAATACTTCAGGAAGAGAATTCGTAAAAAGAGATTGGCCGACAGGATCATCTCACACCTGAAGTCCACAAAGAGCCTTTTTATTATGTGCCACATCCCAGTGTTCTGCTGGATCTCAGCCACTGTTCTAGAGGAGATGTGCAGTGAAGCAGAGACAGGAGAGATTCCCAAGACTCTCACTCAAATGTACACAAACTTCCTGCTCATTCAGACCAACATCAAACATGAGAAGGACTATGAGAAGAAAGTGAAAGATGAAGAAATGATTGTCAAACTGGGGGAACTGGCGTATCGGCAGCTCGTGAAAGGCAACCTGATCTTCTATGAGGAAGACCTGAGCGAGTGTGGCATTGATGTGGCAGAAGCATCAGTTTACTCAGGATTGTGCACTCAGATCTTCAGAGAGGAGTTGGGCTTGTGTCTGGGGAAAGTCTTCTGCTTTGTTCATCTGAGCATTCAGGAACATCTAGCAGCTCTATATGTGCATCTCTCCTTTATCAACAATAACATCAATGTGTTTGACCAGATTACCAAACCAACTAATGGAGGCAACGTGTCCCTATCTGATCTCCATCAGAGAGCTGTGGATGAGGCTTTACACAGTAGAAATGGGCATCTGGACCTTTTCCTTCGTTTCCTTCTGGGTCTGTCAGTGAAGTCTAATCAGAGTCTCTTACAAGAACTAAAGACACAGACAGCAAACAGCTCTCACAGCAATGAGGAAACAGTTGACTATATTAAAGAGAAGATCAGGGAGAATCCCTCTCCAGAGAAATACATCAATCTGTTTCACTGTCTGAATGAACTGGGTGATTTTTCTCTTGTGAATGAAGCTAAACCTCATATGAGACGCTCTGGAGGATTACGTACTCTGAAACTCTCCTCGTCTCAGTGGTCAGCTTTAGTGTTTGTGTTGTTGTCCTCAAAGAAGACACTGCAGGGGTTTGACCTTAGCAGATTTATTGGAGACAGAAATGAGCGGTAAGTAACACTGAGTGCAATCATTACAGTCTAAAACATTATGAACAAAGAGAAACTCAGAGATCAGAGGTGTTTAAATCACGGGGCACAGACTAATTTCAGGGATATTGTACATCATTTGCGGGTGTTTCTCAAATCGTGGTCGTGTCCTAGTAAGGCTGCATATCTCGACTGCCATGTGTCACCTAGTGTTGAGTACTGTTCATGACATGAATCTTCATATGCCTTTAAGATGACTTCTTCTATCCATCCATCTTCTTCCGCTTATCTGGGGCTGGGTCACGGGGGCAGCAGTCTAGCAGAGATGCCCAGACTTTCCTTTCCCTAGACACTTCCTCCAGCTCTTCCAGCGGGACCCCGATGCATTCCCAGGCCAGACGGGAGATATATTCCCTCCAGTGTGTCCTAGGTCTTCCCCGGGGCCTCCTCCCAGTGGGATGTTCCTGGAACACCTTCCCAGGAAGGCATCCAGGAGGCATACGGAGCAGATGTCCGAGCCACCTCAGCTGTCCCCTCTCGATGTGGAGGAGCAGTGGCTCTACTTTGAGCTCCTCCCGAGTGACCGAGCTTCTCACTCTATCTCTAAGGGATTGCCAAGCCACCCTGCGGAGGAAGCTCATTTTGGCCTCCTGTGTCCGGGATCTTGTCCTTTCAGTTATGACCCATACCTAGAGTCGTAGACTGACCGGTACTGTACCAATCCTTCTGTCAAACTCCCGTTCCATCCTTCCCTCACTCGTGAACAAGACCCCAAGATACTTGAACTCCTCCACTTGAGGCGGGAACTCTCCACCAACCTGAACTAGGCAAGCCACCCTTTTCCGACTGAGAACCATGGTCTCGGATTTTGAGGTGCTGATTCACAAAAAAATTATGAACAGTACCGGTGACAAAGGGCAGCCATGCTGGTGTCCAACATGCACCGGGAACAAATCTGACTTACTGCCGGCAATGCGAACCAAGCTCCTGCTCCGGTCGTAGAGGGACCGGACAGGCCTTAGCAAAGGGCCCCATACTCCCAGAGCACCCTCCACAGGATTCTGTGAGGGACACAGTTGAATGCCCTCTCCAAATCCACAAAGTACATGTGGATTGGTTGGGCAAACTCCCATGAACCCTCCAGCACCCTGGAGAGGGTATAGAACTGGTCCAGTGTTCCACAACCGGAACCAAAACCGCACTGTGCCTCGTAAATCCGAAGTTCTACTATCGGCTATATTCTCCTTTTCAGTACCCTGGCATAGACTTTCCCTGGGAGGCTGAGATGTGTGATCCCCCTGTAGTTGGAATACACCCTCTAATCCCCATTCTTAAAAAGCGGGTCCACCACCCCATTCTGCCAGGCCAAAGGTACTGTTCCCGACCGCCACGCAATGCTGTAGAGGTGTGTCAGCCAAGACAGCCCCACAACATCCAGAGAATTCAGGGCACTCCTTCCCCCTCCTGAGGTGCCGAACAGTTTGCCAGAATATCTTCGAGGCCAGCCGGTAGTCCTTCTCCATGGCCTCACAGAACTCCTCCCAAGCTCGATTTTTTTTTGCCTCCACAATCACCCGGGCTGCAGTCCGCTTAGCCTGCCGGTACCCATCAGCTGCCTCAGGAGTCCCACAAGCCAACCATGCCCGATAGGACCACTTCTTAATTTTTACGGCATCCCTTACTTCTGGTGTCCACCACCGGGTTTGGGGATTGCCGCCTTGACAGGCACCGGAGACCGTGCGGCCAAAGCTCCGAGTGAGTTGAAGATCTCTCTGACAGGGGACTCGGCCAAACATTCCCAACAGACCCTCACAGTACGTTTGGGTCTCCCGAGTCTGTCCAGCTTCCTCCTCCGCCATCGGATCCAACTCCCCACCAGGTGGTGATCAGTTGACCGCTCCGCCCCTCTCTTCACCCGAGTGTCCAAGACATAAGGCACAAAGTTGATCATTGATCTCCGGCCTAGGGTGTCCTTGTGCCACGTGCACTGATGGACACCCTTATGCTTGAACAGTGTTCGTTATGGACAAGCTGTAACTAGCACAGATGTCCAATAACAGACAACTGCTTGGGTTCAGATCAGAGGGGCCATTCCTCCCAATCAAGCCCCTCAAGGTGTCACTGTCGCTGCCCACATGGGCGTTGAAGTCCCCATTCAGAACCCTATCCAGTACTCCTCCCAGAGACGCCAAGAGGGCCAGGTACTCTGCACTGCCGTTCGGCCCGTAGGCGCATACGACAGTGAGAGACATATCCCCGAACCAGAGGTGCAGGGAAGTGACCTTCTCGTTCACCAGGGTAAACTATTACACATGGCGGTGGATCTGGGGGGCTATAAGAAGACCCACACCAGCCCATCGCCTCTCACCGTGGGCAGCTCCAGAGTCGTCAAGAGTCCATCCTCTCTCAAGGAATTTAGTTCCAGAGCCCAATGTGTGCATGGAGGTGATCCCGAGTATCTCTAGTCGGTATCTCTCAACCTTACGAACATTCTCAGGCTCCTTCCCCATCAGCGAGGTGACGTCTCACGTCCCTAGAGCTAATATCCGTGTCCAGGGATCGGGTTGTCGAGGCCCCCGCCTTCGACTGCCGCCCGATCCTCTTTGCACCTCTTTGCCTGCAGGTGGTGAGCCCACGGGAAGGCGGCCCCACATCACTCCTTCGGGCTGAGCCTGGCCGGACCCCATGGGGAGAGGCCTGGCCACCAGGCGCTCGCGTACGAGCCCCAACCTGGCTCCAGGGTGGGGCCCCAGGTTGTGCCATGTACACTTTATAAATGGAGGTGTCAAAAGTATTATTCACATTCATTACTCGCGTAGAAGTAGGGTTTAAAAAGACTTCTGTAGAAGTTGAAGTATCAACTAGTAAAAGTACTGGTTTCAAAACTATAAGGTTTCAAAACTTAAAGTGTAAAAGTAATGTAAGGGGAAAAAATGGCATTAAGGACAGAAGCTTAGGCCACACCACAGGCCAATAGTGCACTACCCCACCTCAATTTTTTTTCTAAAGGCCATAATGTTATATTAAAATGTTAATGTTGAAAAATCTGGGATGCACTAGGCTACCTGTTTCAGCTGCACATATGCCCATTGAAAATGAACACATTTTAGTTCATTCTCCCATCAAAGAACCATATATGTGTACTACTGAGCATTAATGTGTTTTATAGAGTGGAAGATGTGATGACTAGTTGCCTATAAATATTGCAATGGTGCAAAAAGTCGAACTTCAGAAGCATGTTATCAATAACCTTTATTGGAATGTAAATGTACATAAGCTTAACTGCAGGAATCTGAGGGCAACTGACAAGAACATTGGTGTACCCAGGGCAGGCTTAGTAACTATTACCCTTGTATGGTTTTAGGGGTTTAATGGTTCACAAAATTCACGCTTCGGATTCGAGACAGTGGTGTTACGGTTAGGTACTTTTTCGATACTGCAAAAAAAGAAAGAAATGTCAGAGAAATTTCCTATTTATTAAAAAAATATATATTTGGGGCCTATTAGTGTGAGTTTCCTTCATCTTGAAACTTTTAGTTGTATAAATAGAGGTATAAATGTATAAACTTTTTAAGGATGAACAAATAATGTTTTGGTCATCATATTAAAAATAACACTAGTTTTGAAGTGCTGGAAAAAGATGTATAGACAAATCCGACGAGCGTTCTGTGTAGGCTGCCATCTTGTGGTGACGCCATTACTGAGCTCTTACACAGGCATAGACATATGCACCGGTATGTAAACAAACCTCGGTGATAACGCGAACGCACCCTCGATGACAGCTACAGACAGGCAGAATGACTTGTTGGTTTGATGTGTGACTGCAGTGGCCTCCAGTCACAGATGAAGGTACAAACGATCTTACAGATTAACGTTATTTATGAAAATAGCTTGGCAAGCTAGCTAGGCTAACGTTTGCTAACGAGGAAACTATAAAAAGATCTGTCCATTTGGCAACAATAAATAAATGAATGAAATCAAATAAACAAATTCATGTTTTTCATTTGTGTCCATTATTTATCTCATTTTCACATTGCAACAGGCAAGGGTAAGGTAACGTTACAGCTAGAAAGTATACATAATTTCGACCAATTAGTGTTTTTAAACCATGGAAAGAGGTCAATATAACAGCAGGAGAACAATTATGTCACATAACGTTACATTTAGCTCAGGAAAGCCATTTAATGACCATAGCATGTTAATTGAATAGAAAAAATAGCAAGAGAGGAGATTTTGCTGATCACTATATCACATATTTATTATATTTTTTTACTTATGTCATTAAATAATTGTTATTATACGCGAATGTCCACGTCTTGTACTCGCCCAGGAAATCTGTGTAAACCGTACGGCACCAGACAGGGGCAGTCGAACCGGGGTGTTTTCTCTTCAAAATTGAAATTTTACAGCCACCATTGAAACAATTTATAACGGAAACTGTTTACCCACTCGACATTATACAAGGGGTAACGTTGTAACGTTAGTGACAGTCGTAAATCGCGGGCTGTTTATTCCAGTGGACGCAAGTTGCAACTAAAACAATAGGAGGCAATGGCGCAACGCTACCCAGCAACAGCTCAGTAATGGCGCCCGCTTACTTCCGGTAGTTTCGCCGGATTCGTCTATTATGTGGGCTACTAAAGCATTTTATTATTTTTGCCAAACTTTCATGATTACAAGTTAGTGTTACTACATAACTAGTTCATTCATGAAACAATGTTTCTCTTGGTTTTCACCTCAGCGCTGTTTGATATAGTAACGGAGAATGTTACTAACTAAATCTAACTCACTTAATCTCGCAGCGATGTTATTACTTCAGTAGCAAACTCAAATGCTTTGTTTTCATGAGCTCTTACCGCTGTGTAGTGACCGTGTCGGTAACACTTTATTTGAAGGGGTGTGCATAAGACTGACATGACACTGTCATAAACATGACATAACACCTGTCATGAACATGAAGTAGTCTTTATGAATGTTTATGACTGTTGTCATTAAGTGTCATTCTGTAAATTATGACACTTTTAATGCAAAGTTGACATTGTTTAAATTGTCTTTTTTATGACAACTTGACATTAACAAAGACAAAAAATGTCTTTGTCATGACAACTTGACATTAACCAAGAAATCATAACCTGTCAACCTGACATCTTTATAACTAGTCCAACGTGTTCCACTTTACTTGAGGTAAGGGGAAATATTAATGACACTGTTGTTTGACAGCATTTGACAGTGTAATAACCCTTAATGACATCTTTATAACTAGTACAATGTGTTCCACTTTACTTGAGGACAAGTAAAATATTCATGACAGAGTTATGGTGTCATGACGGCCAAAGTCAAAACCAACCACATATGACAGGGTAATGTAATGTTAACGCAAAGCTAAATAACTTCTTTAAGTTTGATAATTAGACCTGTTATGACATATTTGTGACAGGTTATGATTTCTTGGTTAATGTCAAGTTGTCATAATCAAGACATTTCTGTCTGTGTTAATGTCAAGTTGTCATAATCGAAACACTTTTGTCTTGGTTAATGTCAAGTTGTCATAACAAAGACATTTTAAACAATGTCAACTTTGCATTAGAAGTGTCATAATTTACAGAATGACACTTAATGGCAAAAGTCATAAACATTCATAAAGACTTCTTCGTGTTCATGACAGGTGTTATGTCATGTTTATGAAAGTGTCATGTTAGTCTTATGCACACCCCTTCAAATAAAGTGTTACCACAGTGTCACTTGATCAAGATTGGCTCGCGCTGCGCTGATATTTGTCCAAACTGATAAACGTTCCGTGAAGCACAAAAAATGAGTAGCGCAGTTTCGTTCTGCTTTCATTACGTTTACCATTTGATGCTGCGCAACAGGCACGTGCAGAGGGGCCAAAATTTCTACTAAGTTTTTACTGAGTTATTTGACACTTCTCTTTATAAAGCAGTTTTTAATTAAAAACATATTTGAGGGTATTTTGGAAGGTATTTTTACTTATGAATTATTATTTTTTGCATTAAAAATTAACTTATTTATTTTTTATTTTCAATTAGTGACACACAAAACACTGCAGATGAAGTTCTTCAGAAGCTGCTGCCTGTGGTTACAGCAACTAGAACAGCTTGGTAAGTAACACTGAGAACAAGCATCACTGTTAAAACATTATACAATTTTTTACTTAAACATTATAAATTAATAGTTTAACAAAAAATATGGTCACACTTCAGCTTTTAAACCCTCCACCTATCTGACCTGATTTGTGATCTACTAAACCGTTTTTATGGACACAAACACTTGGGACCCTTGAACGCCTCTCTAAACTACTGCATGATTTTACTGTTATTTATTATTTTATAAATTTCATAGTGATAGCAGTATGTTGTTATATTATTGTTATGTTTATCTCTGGATATAGGGGCTTAATATGTGTCATTGTTCTCCACAGGTTGAGTAATTGTGGTGTCACAGATAAGGGTTGTGCTGCTCTGGCTTCAGCTCTGAGTTCAAACCCCTCACACCTGAGAAAACTGGATCTGTCTAAAAATAATCTAGGAGACTCAGGAGTGAAGCAGCTCTCTTCTTTACTGAAGAACCCTCACTGTAAACTGGAGGAACTGTGGTAAGATCATCTCTACCATGAAGACTCAGAGTAAATAAGGATTAATATGTAGATAGTGTATACAATATTTGGCGTAAGTCCCATCCAGTGGTTCAGTGACAGATTCCTGCTTGAACTGTCAGATCCCAAACTAGTAAAACTTATAGTTAATTAAACTGGACGAACTATAAATCAGACAACAGATGCAAGTTACAGTGAAGAGGGTTTTTAAAGCACAATTGTTTGGTGTAAATCAACTTGCCTTCTAATGCTTGTGCAAACAGACACTTGCAAAAGCATGAGCATTTCCTCAAATGTGTGTCTGCACAAATTTTATATTATTATTATTATTATTATATGTGTGTGTCTGCAGCTGAAAAGAGGGAAGTTGTGTGTGTTTCACCTGAACCAGGACTGTCAACATATCAGATTTATCACTACATGATTATCTTGGCCACAATAACACACGATAACAATATATCACCATATCTATGGAAAATTGAAAAGAATAATAAGAATGCTATCAGTCGAATAGCAGTAAATGAAGAGATGTCTTATCGATCACAAGTTCAGTATGGCGTACCACAAGGCTCAGTACTACGACCGTTGCTATTCACTCTGTTCATGCTACCCTTAGGAAATCTTATTAGGAAGCATGGCATATACTGTTTTGCTGATGATACTCAGCTCTATATTTCTTCATGCCCTGACAATACTTACCAGCAGGGCCTGAAATTAACTTTTTCAGCCACCGGCCACTGTGGCAGGTGGATTTAAAAATTCAACTGCCACAGAGACTTTTTACCAGCCACTTTTTTTTTGCCTCATATTTTGCCTCAGCCAAAAAATGGTAAAAAAGAACAATATTGTGAAATTTCTGTTTTTTTGGGGTTTTTTTTTCACGTTTATATAAAGGTGAAAAAAAAAACGGGAATTTCACAACATTGTTCTTTCACTTGTAAGAATACACATTTAAGTGCGGTCAAGTAATAATAATATCTCTAAGAACATACATTTTTTAAAATCTTTTTATTCATTGATTTTGTCACTCACACAACATATACAGTATATAGTATAGGCTATATAGTATATACTCAACAGATAGACCTACCGCAGCTCGTATGTAAACAAATCACACGCGGCTGGGTTGATGGCTGATTTAGTCACGTAGGCAGATCCTGACAGCTTTTAGTTATAGCGTTCAGGAACCGTTAACTATGAACTAAATTAATATTGTTATTATTGGTAAAGGTACCGGATATTTTCTCACTGGTTCCCAACTCCCAACATGCACAGTTGCACATGCACACACATCTGTGCAACTGTCGTTGTACTGTAGGCTACGTCAGCGTTACATTATCTCATCCCATCTCACCAACAGTTTAATACTCGCACATCCAAACGTAGTCGGAAAAGGGCCTCGATCGTCTTCTTCTGATCGCATGAACGTTCCGAAACAACAGTCGCGGTCATAAATCAGCCGCTCACGAACCTTGCCATTGCCGCCAATTATCCACTTTGTATTGCAATGTCTTCTTTTACTTTTCTTTTTCTCATCCTCATCTTTTTGTTGGTTGTTTGTTTCAGCTGGCTTCTTTACCTCAGTAATGTGCCGCCACATTTTAGCTAAAGTCAAACGCAATGGCGGACTTAGTTGAAATGTAAAAATCCTAATGAATCACTCAATTCTCATTGGCTACCTGCCAATGTGGCAGGTAGATTGACAGTGTTACCCGCCAATAGCAAAATTCACCCGCATTTGGCAGGTGGTCGGGTGTTAATTTCAGGCCCTGCTTACCAGTCCACAAAATTAACAGAATGCATAGCTGATATAAAAAACTGGATGATATTGCGATTCTTGGGTGCTTATACGATATGTATTGCGATTTTTAAGACTTGCATTTCTACAATATTACAATTAAGCATTGCACTAGACTATGAGGAAAAGTTCATAGAAGTATCATTCAGTACTACACTCTCTTGAATAATTCAATAGCAAATAAATTTTTTAACAGTCACTTGTCGCCATCTAGTGGTGAAACAATATAATCGAAAAATTCTTTATTTTAAGTGCCACGTTTCTATCAAAAGTTGATTTACTCTATTTTGATCGCTACCGTAGACATGAGTGTTTATATTTAAACTTTTAACTTTATCCCAGTACTTCTATGATCATTTGAAATGTTGTATCACAGAAATAATTATACTATAATAACACCCTTTTGTGAAGCTGTTTCATGGCAACTCTCTCGGGGTCAGCGGCAGTACCAACACAGATTTTAAATGTTGCAATATGATTTTGTCAAAGGTTTAATAGACAGGCCAATTTAAAGAAGATTGTGTGGGTGTTTGAATAAAAAAATCCATTTTAAATTAGTAAACAATACAATTGTGATAGTCAGTGTTGTGCCTGAATGCGTTCATGTTCATATTTTGGGCGAACGTGAACTGAACGTGAACTGAACGCACTGTATTACTGCCTAATGAACATTACTGTGAACTCGTTCATTCTGGTGTCTGTGAACGCATGCTCTCTCAGTTTAACTTCGTACAATAGGGTGGCCGATTTCTATTGATCCTTCCAGGCGAAAACCTGGCTAAAACACACGTAAACAGGCCTTAATATGAAAAATCTTACATTTCTGTGCAAACTTTGCCCGTCGATAAAATAATATTTGTCTGTGGTTGTATGGGCTGTGGCAATAATAATAATAAAAAAAAGAACCTTGCAACATATGGAAAAGAACAACTGTGAACTAGTTCATTTTTTGAAGTATGAATTATGAACTGAACTAGTTCATTTTAAAATGTGTGAACTGAACTTTAGTTAGTGAATATTTAGTGAATAATTTTTTTTCTCCCAGTCCTAACACATTCCTTAAAACGTTTACAAATACACACACACACGCACGTTAGGTTTCCATGTTTTATGGGGACTTTCCATTGAAGTAATGTTTTTTTTATACTGTACAAACTGTATATTCAATCCCCTAAAGATATATTTTAACATCAGGAACTAATTAGAATGTTAAATATTTCATATTGACAGCATTATGTTATTATTTTTTTAAGTGTTGTGTTTATCTCTGGATATAGGGATTAAGGTGTGTCATTGTTCTCTACAGGTTGAAGGATTGCGGTGTCACATATGAAGGTTGTGCTGCTCTGGCTTCAGCTCTGAGATCAAACCCCTCACACCTGAGACATCTGAGTGTTTCTGAGAATAAACTAGGAGCCTCAGGAGTGAAGCAGCTCTCTTCTGTACTGGAGAATTCTCACTGTAAACTAGAAGAACTGTGGTAAGATCATCTTTAAGAACCTCTTAAAACCATAAAGACTTGGAGTGAATTAAGCATGTGCCGGTATCACATTTTCATGCTGCGGTTAATTGATTGAGCTTTTATCACGGTATTATCATAAGATTTTTATTGCTCAAGAGAAACGGATGGATTGTGGGTATCTAAAAAACATCTTGCATCACAATGTGATTTAATGTGTGTCATTGTCCTCTACAGGTTGAGGGATTGTGGTGTCACATATGAAGGTTGTGTTGCTCTGGCTTCAGCTCTGAGATCAAACCCCTCACACCTGAGAGAAATGAGTCTGTATAAGAATAATCTAGGAGACTCAGGAGTGAAGCAGCTCTCTGATGCACTGGGAAATCCTCTCTGTAAACTGAAGATACTGGGGTAAGATCATCTCTACCATAAAGACTCAGGGTGGCAGGGTGGTACATTAATATGTAGATAGTGCATACAATAAATGAATTAATTTGCATTTCCATTATATTTGTACATTTGCATTACATATTCAGTATTAGTCACAGTAACTGTGTTTGAATTTCCATTATATTTTTTACATCTGCATATATATTCAGCATCAGTCACATTAACTGTATTCTACAATTTTTGTGTTTTTTTTGCAAAAAGATCAGCAAATTATCCTCTAAACTGGCCTTTTTAGGGGGTTTTCCTCTTAAGGTGAATGAGAAGATGCATAATTGCTTTTTACTTGACATCTTTGAAAGATAGATGCAATGATTAATGCATCCATGGCCAGGATATAATTATAAAATATGACAAGATTTTAAAAGTGACCTATAACATTGACTATGCAATACACTTTAATTTATTTAGTGCTAATAAAATTATTAAGCCTATTTGGAGAGAGAGATGTTTATAATGTGACACTATGTCAGTCATCGTGTGATAATGAAAATATGTCTAGGCCTAGACTACTTGTTCTGAGCAGGGGTTGTCAGTGAACAGGCTGTAAAACTGTTGGCTAAGTTACAGACACTGATGAAAAACTGGTGCTAATTATCTGGGAAACATTCTCTAACATCTGTCAAGTTGTCATTGTTTTTGTCAAACAAGTTGTGAATTTGTTGTAACATTAAAACAGGAGATCATGACTTACTCTGTGCTCTAAATGATGCTTGGAGCTCCAGTGTTTAGTTCATCTGTTGGTGAACAAAACTTTCGGAAGATGTTGTTGCAGAATCATGTGAATGTCACGGGGTGCGGGGGTGGAGTGCAGGAGTGCAGGCAGAAGTAGCGGGAGGAATCCGGATTAACAACAGATGCGTATTTTATTTTCAACATACAGGCAGGAGGACGGGGTTTCACAGGATAACATTCAACAACGACCGACAATCATGAGTAAAACAGAGGGAACTAAATACACAGAATAATCAAACATAATGGGGTGAGAACAGGTGAAACAGATGACGATGACGAGGAACAGGTGGCTGATGAGGGAGTGAACACGGGATAGGGTGACGAGAGGATCCTGGGAAGTGTAGTGCTGCTGACGAGACAGACTGGTGCAGACGAAGGGCTGTGACAGTGAACAGTTCCAGAATATTTTTTTTTCATTGGTTTTTTGCGTTAAATCTTACCCAGATACAATAGTGCTCTTTTCTGATTGGCTATTGAGTAGCACCTTTCTTTCTTTTTTGATTGGCTGATAAGTGGCAGGGTCGACTGCTGAACTCTAGAGGAGACGCACTTGATTCCCGCCGGTTCCATAGTGAGAGTGGCGCAGCCAGAGAAATTACGTCAGATTAAATATATTATAAATATATTTTAAATATATGTTTTTCCGCATAAAAAATACAATGTGTGACGGGAGTGTGTGACAAAAGACCAAAATAAGTGACTGTCACGCTCAATGCGTGACACTGTAAAAAATTATTTCACACGCGACATTTAGGGGGCCACAAGGGGGTCCAAGGTTGTTGTCACAACCCCATAACCTAGTTGTCACAAGTCATAACCTAGTTTTACCTTGGATACCCACACTCTATTATAGTCTTTCAGGCCCTTCTAAAAAAGAAGTGAAAAAAAAAATAAACACAGAGCTCCTCTGACCCTTATTTCTGAATGCATTATTGTCTCGCGAGATCTGATGCGATATTTTGGCTGTCGTGGACGGTCATTTTAAAAATGCAAATGAGGGGCGTGTTGATTGGTGGCAGGAAGGAGGGGACTTGACACCACAGGTAACATCAGCATATCATTCCAAAATGAGATCATGGCGCAAGTTGTGAATGAACCCCTATGAATGAACCCGACCTGGCCGCGACCTACGGAATTCAACCATATATGTTTGAGCCAGACTCTGAACCAGAGCTGGAAAAGGAAGATATTCAGTAAATGGAAGGACGTCTACATCAAGATGTCTCTGAATAGTAAAGACAATCATTTTGACTGAGACATACATTAACATCAGTAACAAGCTAAAACGTTTGTTGCTATTTTCTCCCACATAAGTTTACCTTTTATTTAATGTAGATTACATTAACGGAGATGTAGTCTACTTTTTTTAGCTTACAGTGGTTATAGAGATCAACGTTTGCTATCATGTGTTGTTTTTGCCTTGTTTCACGTTCACGCACTTCTTATAACTTACTGTGTTTACTCAGCTCTTACGGTGATTTTCTGAAGTAAAACTGACGCTTCATCTTGTGTGATGTACAATAAACTTTATCAAACTCATCAGTATATGTTTGATCATCATTCGGACCTGTCCGAAACAGCAGACTTGTAGGCTATTAATAAATAATGGATACATACAAGCAGATGACAAATACGTTATTAGGGGTGTGCAAAAAAATCGATTCACATTTGAATCGCGATTCAATCTTTACAGATTCAGAATCGATTCATAGAATTCCAAAAATCGATTCATATATATATTTTAATGGCGTGCAGGGGCGGAGTGGCAATCGGGTGAGTCGGGACTTTTACCGGTGGTCCGGTAGTGTTTCTATGGTTTCGAGGCTGCGAGGGCTGGTCTGATAAATAGTTATTGCAAGTTCTTGCCGCCCGCTGGTCAAACTGTGCAGCCACTCTGCTCAATAAATGCATCGATCCGCAGATCTTATGTTTGAGTTCTGTAGATCTTTTGCCAAGCGTGTCAGAGGTTACAGGTTCTAAACCGCACTCGTATAGTTTTTTCTCTCTCTCATCAAAACCGAATATGCTAATAACGTTTGTGTGCATTTTAATTTGTGATTTCACCGGAGTCTCCACAACGGCGATAGATTGCGCGCGCGTCCGAGAGAAGAGAACTGTATCCATGACACTGATCGCAGCGGACACGAGCGCTTAGCTTGATTTCAAAAACAACAGGTCTCTTATTTAATAGCGAACTAAATGATTGCTCTGCTAGTTAACTGGAGATACCCGCAAATGACGCGCCTATGAACGACTTCACTGGATCTAAACAAATCAATCTAACCATAGATGTTACCAGTAGCGGTGGCTTTTTTAAATCTATTTAAAATATTTTCACAAGGGTTCTATGAAATTAGTATATATTTTTAGGAAGTTCAATGTGCCCAGTCGAGTTCACATTTCAACAGTCAACCTGGTAGCTGAAGTAGGCCTACTCCTTCAACCACATTTAGCGTAATTGTTTGTTTGATCTGACTACAGCACTTTAAAGCTAAATGTAAGCTTTGTATTTAAGTTTTATTTTAAACTTGAATTAAATGAATTTAAAAGCTGGTCAAAGCTTGGCACTTCACACTTTTTAGTTGCAAAAGTTTTTATTTTTGTATTTTTGTACACATTGGAAAAAGTAAACTACATTTATATAGACCTGCGAATCGTTTTTTTGAATCGAGAATCGTTTTTGAATCGAAAATCGATTTTGAATCGAATCTCGAGACAAAAAAATCGGTATCGAATCGAATCGTGACATTTTCTGAATCGTGCACCCCTATACGTTATAATAACCGTAATTAAACTACTAAACTATACCTGTTCCATCTCTATACAGCACTCTGACTCTGTTGGCATTATTGTCCGACTCGAAATGAATGTTGTTAAGGATTCCTGTGTAAAATGTTTAGCGCAGACACCTAAGTTAACGTTAAGCCAGTTGATAGGGTTGTTGGAACAGCGTCATTAAAAATTAATTTCATCCACTGGTCCCGGCTAGTTTGGTCCGTTTTTGGTAGAGAAAACACATTTGAATGTTGATTCTGGCAGTCAACCACAGAGCAACTCACGTGTGCACTACATTTCTGCATCTTTCTTGACTGAATATGAGGGGGAGAGGGACAGCGCGGGCTTCCTGCAGCATATGTCTGCGGTGTCCATATATGGTATATCCTGCCCCGTCTTGACGTCAAGTCGAGGGAGAAATTAAAATCTCGTTTTTGAGTGTGCGTGCACGTGGGCTGGTTTACGAACCATGGTGTAAACAAACACTTCAGTTTTGAATATCGGCTTCCCAGCCAATGTATAATCGTTAGGCAATCATAACAGACATTGATTATCGTGGAAAAGTGAAAATTGCAGGTTATGACTCCTTTAAATATTTTGTTATTTTATATATTTCATATTATCAGCAGTATGTTGTTATTTTAGTGTTATGTTTATCTCTGGATAAAGGGGCTTAAGGTGTATCATTGTTCTCTACAGGTTGAGGAATTGTGGAGTCACAGATGAAGGTTGTGCTGATCTGGCTTCAGCTCTGAGTTCAAACCCCTCACACCTGATAGATCTGAGTCTGTCGGAGAATAATCTAGGAGACTCAGGAGTGAAGCAGCTCTCTGATGCACTGGCGAATCCTCACTGTAAACTGGAGATACTGGGGTAAGATCATCTCTACCATAAAGACTGAGTGAATAAGGGTTAATATGTAGATAGTGGATACAATATTTGGCGTAAGACCCATCCAGTGGTTCAGCGACAAATTCCTGCTTGAACCGTCAGATCCTGCCGGCGGTAGAAGACAGCGGTGAGGATTCGACCTTAAGAGGAACATTTACATCTCACTATATTAGAGATGCACCCAGTGATCAGCTGGTGACCGGAATTGGCCGATTTTCACATGATCGGCCTTGACCGGCGACCGGCCGGTCAGTCTGACATATTCCGATTTTTTTGCCGATCAAATGCACTCGGGCTCCAAATGATTAACATTGCACCACATCAGCATCACACGCGCACACAGAATGCATATGTAGGAAACTCGTAAATTACAGCCGTTTTACACCGCAAACATGAGCAGCACAGGGTTTTTTTTCGCCGTGCATGTTAATCAATGAGTGCATTTCACCGAGAGCAGGAGCAGCACGTGAACGCAGAGTAGGAGCGTTGCTATTTTTTGTTGCGCTGCTCACGCTCAATGAGCTTGCGCTCAATTAAAGTGATTGTTTAGCCTGGCTAGACATGTGGCAGACGAGAATAACTGTTTGTGAAATAAAACTTGCCATTGATTTACAAGTGATTGCAATAGGCCTGTCAAGTAATCTTCATTTATATAGCGCTTTTAAACACACACACTAGGCGGGACGATGCACCCATCTGCCAATTCGATACTATCATGATACTTGGGAGGCGATACGATATGTATTGCGATTTTTAAGAATTGCGATTCTACAATATTGCGATTCGATATTCTACTAGACTATGGGGAAAAGTTAAATCAAACACTTATATAGACCGTACATTATATATAAGGTGAGTCATATATACAAAAACAATTAATCACATCTTTTATTTCAGAAGCATCATACAGTACTACACTCTCTTGAATAAATGATTCAATAACAAATACATTTTTAAGTCACTTGTCGTCACGTAGTAGAGAAACAATATAATCGATAAATGTGTTATTTTAAGTGCCAAGTTTCTATTAAAAGCTGATTTACTCTATTTTGATCGCTACCGTAAACATGAGTGTTTATATTTAAACTTTTAACTTTTATCCCAGTACTTCTATGAACATTTGAAATGTTGTATCACAGAAATCATGATACTATTAAAAATACCTTTTGTGAAGCTGTTTCATGACTTCTTTCTCTGGGTCAGCGGCAGGTTGCGATAGTTTGGTGAATCTATTATTTTTTTAAATTGTAAAATTTTTACAATTACATACGCATGTTGGGTTTCCATGTTTTATGGGGACTTTCCATATAAGTTGTGATTTGTATACTGTAAAAACTGTATATTCAATCCCCTAATCCTAACTGATGTACTTTAACAACATGAACTAAGTAGTATTTTAAATATTTCATATTGAAAGCATTGTTATTTATTTTTTAATTGCTATGTTTATCTCTGGATATAGGCTTAATGTGCGTCATTGTTCTCTACAGGTTGAGGGATTGCGGTGTCACAGATGAAGGTTGTGCTGCTCTGGCTTCAGCTCTGAGTTCAAACCCCTCACACCTGATAGAACTGGATCTGTCTGAGAATAAAATAAGAGACTCAGTGAAGCTGCTGAAGGATCTGAGGGATGATCGACATTATAAACTGGAGACACTAATGTAAGAATGGTTTTAAACAACTTTTATCATCGTATTTTCATTTAAATTTCAAATGGCCGATTTACTCACTAGAAATTTTATTTATGTCACATCAGAGAAGCAATACATTCTGTGTAAATGCACATTTAGTGCCGCTTTTTCTGTATAAAGATGCCTTAAGGTGTGTGATAATCTGAGATTTGGGTTGTTATTAACTGATATTAAATCTGTAGTGAGTGTAATGATGATTTCTGCTGGTTTTGGATCAGCTGTCCATTGTGTTAATGTGAATGTGCTTTTGATTTTGTAAAGTGACTTTGAGCATCAGATAGAAGCTATGTTATCACGTTTGAGAATGAATTAATACAGATTATCTAGTTAGTTTTCTTATGAAAAGATGTGACAGATGTAATATCTCATACTGCATATGTGACTGTTTTATTTTAGGATCAGGTATTAGAGGACAGTCTGATCTTCTGCTGATCATGTGATGGTGAATAAGGATCCACTACAGAGTTTTACAGTCAACAGAGTCAATGGGGACTGAAGATACAGTGACTTCACTGTTGTAAATTAAGACTTCGTTTAGATCTGACAGAGGATCAAACAATGGAAGCTTGAGTGTATACATCATGTTTTTGATAGTAGTTGTATTACATTTCATGTTTTCCTTATTCTTTGGTGTGTTATGTAGCTGTTTGTGCATGAATAAGATCTACAACCTTACAAAGCTCAAAATCTGTAACGAGATAGGCCTAAATATTGTAGTTTGAGGGTTCTTTAAGTTAATCCTGCAGTAATAGGATCGCTCGTACTAATGGTGACGCTGTTTCCCTCTGAGCACGATCGATCTCCAGAGCCAGAGAAACTGCTGTGGGGGAGTTGCTTCTGTTACAAAGTTACAAATATATATTTTCTGACCAAATGTTTTACACTATACAAAGGATTGCACACACAACACTTCTCGATTTTTAGAGTGTGGTTTCTATTCATATTTATTGGTATTTTTACAGCTTTATTTCCATTTTCATGCACTCTATGATCTTTAGGTACTCTAGGTATTTAGTGGCAATCTTTATGCATGCGTTGAGATGCAGAATTAGCATTATATTACAAAAACGCTCATCATGGTTTAGCATTCTCTCCCATATATATTTAAAGGATTAGTTCACTTTTAAGAAAAAACTTTTGCTGATAATTTACTCACCACCATGTCATCCAAGATGGCCATGTCTTTTCTTCTTCAGTCGAAAAGAAATTAATGTTTTTAATGAAAACATTCCAGAATTTTTCTCAATGGGGTCCTACCATTTCAAGGTCCAAATGAGAATTTTATGTGGAGACGGCCACCATTCAAATCATATAACCATTTCAATAACTCTGAAGCTGTTCAGTTAAGATAAAAAAACTGTATAGAATCCCACTATGTCCTCCACTCATTTTGTCATGGCTTTGAGCCAGTCGTGACAAAAATGGAGGCTCGTCCGGGCAGTTCTTATTTGATAAAGATTCGTCCGACGGGAGTTTAACTTGGTAAGGATTGGCTACGTTTGTATATTTGAAGAGATAATTGTCTTGGATTAGGCTTTTCCAACCCTATCTCACAGCGAATTCCTACTAATTTGCACAATTAAAACAAGTGGCTATATTGTACAAAATCGTACGATTTGTTAATCGCATTTAACTCACCCCCATGTAATGGCAAATTCTTACTTATTCATACGAATTGATTAAATCGTACTATATCCTACGATTTTGTTCATCGCATTCAAGCGTGACCCAATTTTCGTTCGCACATTGCGATAATTATCAGCAGTTTACATGGTGTTTGATATAAAGTTTATTATATGTTCTTTACTAATCCAGATCGGCTTCTAAATGTTCTCTGAATTGAATTGGTATTCTATATAACATTCTTTTTGTTCAAAATAATTTTAACCAAACATATTACAGACTTTCACATAACATTTCACATTATATCAGCCTTCACGTAACATGGCAGATCTTAGGTCATTTTATTATATATATATATATATTTGGAATGAATGGATGTAGTAACTACTACTGTGGTATTTTGTGTTTATAGTACACAAATCTTACCACGTTTTTACAGCAGTTAGCCTATTTCTACAGTTGTATTTTGTACTACAGTAACTTTTTACCATAGTAAGTTAGTTCAGCCTTGTTATGCTGGTAAAAACACAGTTACAACAACACTTACCATGCTTTTAATACATTTCATGTACAAGAATGTCTTGAAGACTTTGAGAACCTTCGTTCGCTTTTGGTCACAGTTTTATTTTATTATATTGCAATGTTATTTATTTGTTTTTATTTAGTCTTATGGTTGTGGGATGATCTTGGGCTTTGTTTTAAATAGTTATACACATGAAATATGTAATAAATAAAGAATCACAAAAAAATATCCAAAAGTTGTAATTCACAGTTTTTTTTTCACATTCATCTCATTGGGAGGGTAGATTTTTTTCAATACCCCAAAATTTTTAAGGACGCACTAGAGCCATGATTAGCTTGTTACGGTTCCGAATTGCTGATTTGTGTTCTGGCATGCGTAGTTTGAGGGGGCATTTAGTTTGACATTTAGGAGGAGCCACGTAGGTTTTGGTGAGTTTTGGTAATCCACCCTGGATTACCTGTCTCTAATAAGTGAGCTAGGACGCTTAAAAGTAATATGTGGCGATTCTGCACATATATCTTCAAGAGTTGTTTTAACAATGAACTATTTCCAATATTGGGGTAATGGGTATAGTTGCTTTGCACCGTCAAACGCATGGGGTTATGGGAAGCTAAATTTATCGATAACCCTGAGAACAAACCTATTCCTCCCTAAAATCCCACTTTGGAAGATATACATTGATTGTTTTTTTCATTTGGTTGAATTGGATAAATTCATGGCCTATATCAACTCTTCCACACCCTTCTTGAGATTTACAGGGGATCATTATGATTGTTTTATATGTTATAGCGTTAACGTATTTAGCCGAAAAGATTATTGATAATGTCAATATTATATCAACCATTTGTAATATTTAATCAATTATGAAAATGTAACTGAAGTAAAACATTTTGGCCATTAAATCATATTCACAGTAAATATTAATATACGTCATCCCACATGTTATTACACCATATATCAACGAATATTTACTTGCCAGATTATGATAAATGGAAGAATTAAATCATCTGCCGATTAACTCTCCAACACGGCCGTTGAAGGAGTCTGACCTGAGTCTGACTGGAGACCTGTGTTTCGCGCCTCACGTCATATGATCTCGCGATAAATAATCATTCCCTTCATTCATTCACTAATTTTACTCCGAATTCGAGTGTACATTCTATGTACACTGGACAACCCTACTTGTTTCTTATGGGCTATATGCACGCATAAATTCCGCACTTGACGCAAGGATGCTAGTTCATTTCCGGTTGTGGAGATTAAAGCGGAGGAAAACCGAGGAAAACGGGATTATGACAGAGTGTTCAATATTTACTGTCCTCCCGTCTTTGAAACGAAACGTACATACGTTTAGGTGTAATTTTATATAGTTATGTTTATTTAATATAATTTTTAAAAGAAGCATAAACACAACGAGGGGTGTGTTTTATCTGTTTTTGTGACAAACGTTTCTTTAGTATAACCATGGAGTATAAAATTCAATATAAATTCTCGATATTGCCTTTGGTATTGCATTGGACTCTACGATCGGCGGAATTTATCGAGCGTCCTTACACTTTCACCGGAAAAACCGTCGTGCATAGAGCCCATTGGCTAGACAGTACCGGACAGGTGCCGTGGTGCTCTCGTGAACGCGCCTCTCTCTCTCTCTCTCTCTCTCGAAACAAATAGAAAGTAAAAAGTTCGCTTGCCTGTCGCCATTTTAAGCAGGAAAAATACGAAATACAACACGAGAAGAACAGCATATGTTTATCAACGTTTAAGAATGAATTCATGTGTAGTTTTATGATGTTAAGCTGGAGAATTTGACATCCTGTATCTTATAAAAGTTTGATTAAGATGAGTGTTCATGTAAGTTTCTCATATTAATATGCATCTATGGAGGACAATTTAGGTGATTGTTTGATAGTCTTTAAAGGTTAAATGAACTCGGCTCCTCCTTATCCTTGGAGGAAGTGTCTGCTGCTTGTATTGAATGTTTAGGCTCCTCTCAAACCTACGGTTTAACGAGTCAGTGAGGAGATCAAACTAATCAGATTCTCCCGTGTCTTCATCATGGCTGATTCACAAGCATCCAGAGATGGAGATTCTCCTCCAGGATTCAGGTACTTTCAAAAAACACTGTAAAATAAATTAATCTCAGAAAATGTATTTAACAGTAGGCTATTTAAATGTATTTACTTTTAGTTGAAAGATGAATGTGTTCATTCATACTAATATGGTTCCTCTCATAAAGAATGAACACAATAAACTAAAGGATTAAACTGAATCTGTTCTGTTCCAGTTCAGTCCAGCAGAAGAGCTCAAACCCATCCAGCTGTGTGTCTGTGAAGAGTGACTGGTCAATGGATCATCCAATATGGTTTAAGAGTGGAGACACACAGCCTGATCTCAGGTATATCACTTCTATAAAAGATGTGCTTATATTATGAAACATAATTTATAAGTCAGTCAGTCTAATATTAGCAATGACATCAAGTAAATGTAAGCTGAGTTTTTTTCCACGTTTATATAATGGAGTAGGTGTAAAATTGAGCAGATTTTTGTAAGCGCTGGTTCAGATTTGTTGAGAGCTTCACAGTGTCTGGTCCGAACAGTGATGTGTCACAGCAAGATACCGTTACTAGAGTACAGTAAGCTGGTTTATCTTTAAAGGAGCTGTATGCAAGAAATTTATTTCAATTAATCATACATTTTCCCTGATATGTCACTTGACATTAAGAAATCATGTTCATTTCAAATACTTATATGACTGACAACAGTAGTCCGGCCAGGATATTGTCATTTAAAAAGTGAAGTCGCAGCCCTCGACTGATGTTGATGTTCTCAAGTTGTGTTTTGTTCTGATGCGTCACCCTCCGCCGATCTACCAATCACGGACTCAGTATGTTGCGGGGCATTCGGGTTGCCAGCTCTTCTCTAGTTACCACAGCTGCAGATACAAACATGTCGGAATCGGATAAAAAAATGTCTAACGTTGGGAAACCAAAAAATAATCGAAATGAATCCGAAATACTTCGTGACAAAGTCCGAAATAAATAATTAACAGAAAAAAACTCACTGTGTAGGACTCATCACTTGCCATTGGAAGCTTCTTGTAGCAGCCTACATTCCTGCTGGATCCTGCAGCATATCTGGCAACCTCAAGTCATGGGAGAAGGGGGGGATACATCCAAGAAATTTTATTAAGTTTCAATTTATATTTTCATTCATTTCTTGTAAAGTTTCGTTCAATTTTAAATGCACAAAAATAATCCCATAGTTTGACAGTTCAAAACATCACTGCAGTTACAGGCGCTAAAGCAAAAGTTTAACAACTGGTCTTTCCTAAGATGGAAGTTTCCTGTAAAAGTGCACAACATTTATAAGTCTGTATGTTTTTTTTTTTGTTTTGTTTTACTTAGTTCTAAACCCAGATCAGTCCAGCAGAAGACTTCAAACCCAGAGTCCAGCTGTGTGTCTGTGAAGAGTGGCCGCTCTATGGAGCAGCCTCTAAAGTCTGATCTCAGGTATATCATTTCTATAAAAGTTATGCCTATAGTATTTGATATTTTATGAAATTATTAATATACAGCAGTTTAATGAGTTACAGTCCTGTAAGTTTCAGTCTATTAATGATGATCATTGTGGACTATGTATTGTATTGTTAAAACTTTCACACACTGTAAAAGCGGTTGGTCTGTTACTCAATTAGTGACACAATTACATCAATATAATTACACAAGACTTTAATGAAAGCATGTATCTTGGTTTCAGGTAAAATGCACAACTTTTTTTGTTGTTTAATTTTAGGTCCTGCAATTCACATCACACATCACTCAAATACATGATTAATAGGGCTGTGAATCTTTGGGTAGACAGCGAATCGATTCGATTCACGATTCATAGGTTTTCGATTCGATTCAAGAACGATTTGTGCAAATTCAGAACGATTCAATTCGATGCGATTCACATCCAAATTCGATGCGATTCGATTAATTCGATTCGATTCTTAATTTTTTTTATATGCATTATAGTATTATTTCAATGCTTCACCCAATGGGTCTTTGTCTGGGTTTGAATTACACAGCGGCCTTCGGGGGTCAGATAGTGGGGATTTTGTCCATTTTTAATGTTAGTTCATGTTTGTTTTTAATTTGAATGAATATATTATTATAAGGCAAGCCAAGTTTATTTATATAGCACATTTCATACACAGTGGCAATTCAAAGTGCTTTACATGGAAGAAATTAAAATAATCAAAATAAATCAGAATAATTAAAACAGTTTAGAATAAAAAAATCATAATAATAAAAATAAAATACAGTAAATAATTAGAATAAAAAATAAAATGAAGTACAGTTATAGTCGGAAGAACAGTGGCACATATATAAAACAGTGGCACATTTAAAAAAAAAAAATTCAATGGCCTACAAATTAGCATTTGTAGAAACCCACCTAAGTAGCCAATATTTTGAAAAACGCTTTTAAAGTATTGCATTAAATGATTACATGCACAAATTAATGGAGACGTTTTCATTAGTTTCATTTTGCGTCCTCTCAATGCACTCGTTAACATCTTTTCACTGGATTTTGCGCACGCTCGCTCCCATAGCTCTCATGTAACTACAGCTTTTTGAGCAGTCCATGTTTGAGCTCTCAGCTGAGCTCTCTGTCGAGAAAGCAATAGTTTTGAGGCAAACCGCTCAAGCCATTGATAAAGCTGCCATGCCATTGCGTGGGCACTATGAAATAAAACGCTTTCATTCATTTATTACATGGAAAGACTCTCCGTACACGCAAGGTGGTCTCTCGCTCGCTTTCCCTCTCTGCCGAGTGTGTGCACGCGCAATACGCGGTTTGGAGCACAACCTCTGTCTCGCATGCACGCTCGCTCTAGATTCCGGGAGATTAAACTAATTTGCGGTAATACAAGCTGATCACGACACGAGTAGCTCAACAGGTAGAAAGATAAACTCATCTTTCAGGCATTTGACCGACCGGACTTCAGCGTGAGAAATCAGGGGTGTGTGAGTGCGTGAAACCAATCAAATGCGGATGTTTTATGACGGCCGATGCGTGAGGCAGCTTGTACCAGGAACACTTTAAGGTTGTGTTTATATATTTTAAACCACTGAATCGCTATAAAATCGCGATTAATTCGATTCTTAGCCTTTTAAATCGATTATTCACGTAAATAAACGATTCACGATTCAAAATACATGTTTCAGGATCGTCAGGATTTATAATCGATGCATCGAGAAAACGAGTGAATCGTTACACCCCTCATGATTAATGATGGAAACATTTCAGAAAACTAATGTTGTTTTGTGTCCCATAATTCAGCAAACAAAAAATAAATTTTGTAATTTATGGTTTACTTCTCTGACTTGTGTAATAATGTGGTATTTTAATCTTCCAGCCATGACTCTAAACCTGCTGAAGTCCTCAACACGTTGAGATCAAATCTGAGACAGAAGTTTGAGTGTGTGTGTGAGGGAATATCAAAGCAGGGAAACCCAACACCCCTGAATGAGATCTACACAGAGCTCTACATCACAGAGAGTGGAAGTGGAGAGATCAATAATGAGCATGAGGTGAGACAGATTGAAACACAGTCCAGGAGAGCAGAAACAGAGGACACACCGATCAAATGCAGTGACATCTTTAGACCTTTACCTGGACAAGACAAACCCATCAGAACTGTGCTGACAAAGGGAGTCGCTGGCATTGGAAAAACAGTCTCTGTGCAGAAGTTCATCCTGGACTGGGCTGAAGGGAAAGAGAATCAGGACGTCCAGCTCATATTTCCACTTCCTTTCAGAGAGCTCAACTTGATGAAGGACAAAACACTCAGTCTTTCAGATCTTCTTCATCGCTTCTTCCCTGAAACCAGAGAAATGGCCATATCCAGTGATGAGTATAAAGTGCTGTTCATCTTTGATGGTCTGGATGAGTGTCGTCTGTCTCTGGATTTTCAGAGCGATGTGAGGTTGTGTGATGTGACTAAATCCGCCTCAGTGGACGAGCTGCTGACGAACCTCATTGTGGGGAATCTGCTTCCCTCGTCTCTCATCTGGATCACCTCCAGACCAGCAGCAGCGGATCTCGTCCCCTCTGTGTGTGTCCATCGAGTGACAGAGGTACGAGGCTTCAGTGACACACAGAAGAAGCAATACTTCAGGAAGAGGATCAGTGATCAGAGTCTGGCCCACAGGATCATCTCACACCTGAAGTCCTCAAGGAGCCTCTTTATTATGTGCCACATCCCAGTGTTCTGCTGGATCTCAGCCACTGTTCTAGAGAAGATGTGCAGTGAAGCAGAGAGACGAGAGATTCCCAACACTCTCACTCAAATGTACACACACTTCCTGCTCATTCAGACCAACATCAAACATGAGAAGGACTATGAGAAGAAAGTGAAAGATGAAGACATGATCCTCAAACTGGGGGAACTGGCGTATCGGCAGCTTGTGAAAGGCAACCTGATCTCCTATGAGGAAGACTTGAGCGAGTGTGGCATTGATGTGGCAGAAGCATCAGTTTACTCAGGATTGTGCACTCAGATCTTCAGAGAGGAGTTGGGCTTGTGTCTGGGGAAAGTCTTCTGCTTTGTTCATCTGAGCATTCAGGAACATCTAGCAGCTCTATATGTGCATCTCTCCTTTATCAACAATAACATCAATGTGTTTGACCAGATTACCAAACCAACTAATGGAGGCAAAGTGTCCCTATCTGATCTCCATCAGAGAGCTGTGGATGAGGCTTTACATAGTAGAAATGGGCATCTGGACCTTTTCCTTCGTTTCCTTCTGGGTCTGTCAGTGGAGTCTAATCAGAGTCTCTTACAAGAACTAAAGACGCAGACAGCAAACAGCTCTCACAGCAATGAGGAAACAGTTGACTATATTAAAGAGAAGATCAGTGAGAATCCCTCTCCAGAGAAATACATCAACCTGTTTCACTGTCTGAATGAACTGGGTGATCTTTCTCTAGTGAACGAAGCTGAACCTCATACGAGCTCATATGGAGGATTACGTGATGTGAAACTCTCCTCATCTCAGTGGTCAGCTTTAGTGTTTGTGTTGTTGTCCTCAGAGAAGACACTGAAGGAGTTTGACCTGAATATCTTAATTGGAGCCAGAAATGATCGGTAAGTAACACTGAGTACAATCATTACAGTCTAAAACATTGTGAACAAAGAGAAACAAAAAAAAGAGATCAGAGGTGTTTAAATCAACAGACACAGATTGATTTCTGGGATATTGTACATAATAATAATATGTTTAATTTATATAGTGCCTTTCCTAACTCAATGGGTTTTGAGTTTAGACTTAAATTCATACAGCGTGGTTTTTGTCCTAATAGCCAGGGAAAGAAAGTTCCTTAGCTTAGGGGCTAACAGAGAAAGACCTGCCACCCATACATGAAAGACGAAATCTCGCCTCACAGAGAGGAGTTCACAGCCTGAAGATTGGAGAGGTCGAGCAGTAGCACCTCATTGCAGTACATGAGATGAAGGGGGCGGAGTTGGATCCAGATCCAAGGGGTGGAGATGGGTAGGATTAAGGGTGGGGTTAGAGATCAGGGGGCGGAGATGGGTAGGATTAGGAGTGGGGTTAGAGATCAGGGGGCGGAGATGGGTAGGATTAGGGGTGGGGTTAGAGATCAGGGGGTGGAGATGGGTAGGATTAGGGGTGGGGTTAGAGATCAGGGGTGGAGATGGGTAGGATTAGGGGTGGGGTTAGGGATCAGGGGGTGGAGATAGGTAGGATGAGGGGTGGGGTTAGGGATTAGGGGCGGAGATGGGTAGGATCAGGGGTGGGGTTAGGGATCAGGGGTGGAGATTGGGTAGGATTAGGGGGTGGGGTTAGGGATCAGGGGGTAGAGATGGGTAGGATTAGGGGTGGGCTTAGGGATCAGGGGGTGGAGATGGGTAGGGTTAGGTTTATGTAAGGTGGGAGGAGTTGGATCTGGATCCAACTCCTCCCCCTGGATTTCGTGTTGACACTTCACTCAAAAATCCAAAGGATTACGTGCCTCAGTTTCATTGGGCATGAAGCCTTTGGACTTTCCACCACATCATTGACAAGAAAAAATAAAAAATCTGAAAAAATAAATCTGTGTTGGCTGAATACAAGGCTTCTACAGTTATAGATACTAAAACAACTTTTTCACATGTCCTTATAAAGCAGTGTTTAATTAAAAAAATATTTGAGGGTATTCAAGAAGGTATAATGTATTATTTACTTATAATATGAATCATTATTATTGTTGGCATCAATAATTAACTTATTTTTTATTTTCAATTAGTGTCACACAAAACACCACAGATGAAGTTCTTCAGAAGCTGCTGCCTGTGGTTACAGCAACTAGATTAGCTCGGTAAGTAACACTGAGAACATTTGTCAGCGACCAATTTTGCTTGCAGCTGAATGAGTCGACTGACATTCGTGGGCACGCAGAGCTCCTGGCAAATGTTCGATTCGTAGATGGTGACAGTATTAGAGAAACTTTTTTATTTTGTAAATCAATGCCTGACAAAACAACGGGAGAAGAAATATATTGTGTGACAACAGAGTATCTTGAACAGGGGGTGTTGAATTGGAAAGACTGTCACAGATTATGAACTGCCATGACGGGGAGAAGGAAGGGCTTCATTAGCAGAGGGCGAGCACAAAACCACATGTGAAAGCCCCTCACTGCTTTTTACATAGGGAGGCACTGGTAGCAAAAACGCTCCAGAAGGGACTATCCGATGTACTGGACAGAGCAGTAGATCTAGTTAAAGGGTTAGTTCTCCCAAAAATGAAAATTCTGTCAATAATTACTCACCCTCATGTTGTTCCAACCCCGTAAGACTTTCGTTCATCTTCAGAACACAAATTAAGATATTTTTGATTGAGTGTGTCATTGTTCTCTACAGATTGTGGAATTGTGGTGTCACAGATGAAGGTTGTGCTACTCTGGCTTCAGCTCTGAGTTCAAACCCCTCACACCTGAGAGATCTGCATCTGTCTGGGAATAATCTTGGAGACTCAGGAGTGAAGCGGCTTTCTGCTGGACTGGAGAATCCTCACTGTAAACTGGAGATACTGTGGTAAGATGATACATGACTCTCACTTGAAACTGTAAATTCATTAAGTATATTATGTGAATATCAAAGTGGAATAAAATGCATGGAAATAACTTTTATTACATTAATGGACTATGTGCACGTTAGCATATGCTAGTTCCGGCTGCGAAACCGATATGGGGTGTCTAGTTTCCGGTAGCCTGATGGACGACGTAGAGGATGTATGTTTCTCCAGATGTCTTGAACATTTGGCGAATATTACAGTCGATTATGTTCATCGACTGGCTAATGATTTTCCTCCAGCTCCCCAGAGCAAGAGAGAAGGGGTTTAAATATTACATTTCTCAGTATTTGCATCATTTTGAAGGGAACGTTAAGTCACAACAACATCCATGCTCAGACTGATCTCATGAAATTGCGTATGTATGACACGTATCACGTATTTTTGGCATGCTATCAACACGCATAATCTCTTTTCAGCGTGTTTATGAATACCGTTGACTTAACGTTATTATTGTATATATATATATATATATATATATATATACACACACAGTGTATATATATATATATATATATATATATATAGCATATGACCTACCTCAACCCCAACCTACCCGTCACTCCTACCATCCTAGGAAAAAATAAATTTCGCTCCCCAGATGTAGATCTACATTTTGTTTTGTTTCGCTCGGACATTTGACGGCGTGTACATACGCGGTACACGTGGAATCACTCGGACATTAATGTTGCCATGCTACGTGCTCAAGCTATGCGATTTGGTAACTGTTATATCTCTCTATACATTATAAAATGCGAAATCATGCGTTAGAAAGTGCATTTTCCAGAACAGTTTGTGTTGGCCATTGTTTTGTTTATGATGTTCAGAGGCTATGTTGTTGACAACCACTATCGTCATATAGATCAGTGTTGACAACCACTATACATGTCATACAGGGAGTAAAGGTATCCGACGTTGGTTCGTTCGTTATCAAGTTAGGCTGTTTAACACATATTAGGCTGTTCACACATATTTCTAAACAGGTCTCCCTTGCAAAATAGGTTCTAAACCCAGGGGCTTCTCTTGGTTAAATGGTATAATATAATAAATAATTAGTAGCCTAAAAACTTCCTTCTAGTTGTCATGGATACGCAACGCTCCACTCTGTAAAGCGACTGCTTGGGTGCGGTGACAAAATGTGAAATATCGTTTACTTTTCACAATGCAGCAGCGCCTGGCTCCACCCAAATATGAGTGAAAACTGTGTTGGTTGACTTGACAATGAACAAACGAACATAGTTTTAGACAAATATATTTAGATAGCTAAGCTTTAGATAGCCGGTCCACTGATGTAGGATGTAAACAACGGCAACCGGAACCGAAGTACCCAACATCCGCCCTCAAGGCGGAAGTTAGCATTTTTCTCGTGCACAGAGTCAATTATAGGCAAAGCTAAAACAACATAATCAAGTTCATCAAATTAATTTCACGTCTGTTCATATGATGTTAGAGAAATGATATTTTTGAAGCATTTGCTCTATTTCTCCTTCTGCTGTGAGTTCATGTGTTTGTTATTTGTTATAATTTATATAGCGCTTTTTACAATACAGATTGTATCAAAGCAGCTTCACAGTGATAACATGAAAATAATACAACAAATTTTGTTTCTAGAGGAAAATTGTGTCATATCGTCCAAGTACATAAATGACCATACCGAGACGTACTGATCCATTCTCATTTGTGTTTATTCTGTCGTAGTCTCTTCGTACTATTTTTAGATTCCGATTCAAACGTACGCTTAATGACATTCAAAACAGCGGTTTCTCTCACTCTCTCAGTAACGACTGCCATAGGTATCAAGTTACGCCCTCATCCATAGGCAGGGCGGGGATATGCAGCTCATTTGCATTTAAGGTGGTATACACCGAAACAGCTCATTTTTTAACAGGCTCCAAAATGACATTTTCAAATGGTTATAATAAATTAACTATGGGGTATTTTGAGCTGAAACTTTACAAATACATTCTGTGGACACCCGAGACCAATATTACATCTTGTAAAAAGGGGCATAATAGGTGCCCTTTAAAGTGCGATTAATCGTGTAAGTTTTCTGGGCCCTGGAGATGTTCTGACATGCTCTGACATTTGTGCTTATTTCTGTTACTTGTGATATTTTCATGGATAAAGTCTATTTACACTGTATTCAGCACAAACTCTGCTATAATAATATGTCAGCAGCATGTATGTAAAAGTTAATAGTTTTTATATAATTATGTTTACCTCTACAGGTTGTATGATTGCGGTGTCACAGATGAAGGTTGTGCTGATCTGGCTTCAGCTCTGAGATCAAACCCCTCACACCTGAGAGAACTGGTTTTGTCGGAGAATAATCTAGGAGACTCAGGAGTGAAGCTGCTCTCTGCTGGACTGAAGAATCCTCACTGTAAACTGGAGGAACTGTGGTTAGATCATCTCTACCATAAAGACTGAGAGTAAAGAAGGATTAATATGTAGATAGTGGATACAATAGACCGTGTTCTAACCAGATGCAATGTGATGAGATTCCAGCGATAAATAAATTAAAATAAATTAAAATAAGTGCACAACATCAGAGAGTAATTTTGATGACAATCACAGGAAAATGGATAAGTAGGCTACATAATCAAATTCACAAATAATACACCATTGAAACATTATTCAAATACATAGGAGTAGTAATAGCCTATGGCATATGTGAAAAACTATTGGTGGCTTTTTAAATAATGATGATTAATAGGTTTGACAATTTGACCCCGCCCTTGGGTTAACCTTGACCTGCTCTTGCCCTAGCAGTAACCTTGTGTGTAATTAAATAATAGGATAATATGTTTATGACCTTGTGAGTATAAGGTGTCTTCGCATGGGGACACAAACACACATTAGGGCTGGGACGATGCACCTATACTGTATATTGAATACCCTAATCCTAACTGATGTAATTGAACAACATGAGTTAATGAGTATTTGTTTATGTATCTCTGGATATAGGATAAAAGTGTGTCATTGTTCTCTATAGGTTGAGTAAGTGCGGTGTCACAGATGAAGGTTGTGTTGCTCTGGCTTCAGCTCTGAGATCAAACCCCTCACACCTGAGACAACTGTATCTATCTGGGAATAAACTGGGAGACTCAGTGAAGCTGCTGCAGGATCTGAAGGATGATAAACACTACAAACTGAAGACACTAATGTAAGAATAGTTTTTATCAATTTTCATCATCATATTTTAATTAAAATTTTAAATTTCTAATTTATCTCAAGGTTTATTTCTTTGTTTACAATTTAATTATTTTCAAATTCATTTTATAACACTTTGTTAAAACTGTAATGTTCAAAGAATTATATCCTGCAATTTTAATTGAATGTAAATGCATTTATGTCAGAGAAGCAATAAACATTGTGTAAATGCACATTTAGTGATTTATGGCGCTTCAGATTTGGTTTCTGTGCCGCTTTTTCTGTGTAAAGACACCTTATGTGTGTGATAATCTGAGATTTGGGTTGTTTGTTATTAACTGATATTAAATCTGTAGTGAGTGGGGGGGGGGGGTGAAGTGAAGTTGCATGTTAAACTTCACAATAATAATTGGGAATGTGCTAATTAGACTGGAGACCATAGACATCTTTTTTGGTGCTCTGACACACAGATCGCCTGTTCCGCTTTACAGCACCACAAAAAGTCATGAATAAACTCAGGGCTCGACATTGAACGCGTTTTGAACGAATCTTTTATATGAATGACTTAATGAAGGTCACTAGCCGCAACCACTACATCTGTGATTGTTTTTGTGTTTTATTTTAGGTATTAGATGACAGTCTGATCTCCTGCTGATCATCTGATGGTGAATAAGGATCCACTACAGAGACTCACAGCCAACAGAATCAAGAGAGACTGAAGATACAGTGATTTCGCCGTTATAAATTAAGACTTCATTTAGATTTCAACGATCCTCTGACAGACCTGATAAAGCGGCAGTGAAACTCCTTTCATTTCACAGCAAATTACACTTTCTCATCCATAGATTAACCATTTTATTTGTTTAAATGCAGAGTAACTCAAAAAGCTCTGAGTTTTGTGTAAATACAGAGCCTGAATGTGTTTATGTTGAACCAGCAGGGGGAGACAAACACTACTGAAATATTATTTTTTCATAATTTAGTTAAAATGTAGAAGAAAATTTTTAAATGGGAAGAAAAAAAATGTGTCTGCCCATGTGATTCTGCACAGAAATAATGAGCTTTAGTGATTTCCAGCAGCTCATCTTCCTCATCTCAGCTGTTGTGTGGAGAAAGTTGATGGAGGTGATGTTGTAATGTTGGTGTTTGCTGGTGTCCCACTACGGCCAACTGGACATGTGCAGAGATCCAACTACATCACTGTGGAGGATTTCCCCTCAGACTTCTTCTCTGACATGTCGTGAATTTGTCCTTTTCTGTAATTTTACCTTTTTCCACAGATATATTTGTACTATATATCCCACAATTCCAAGCAAATTACACTACTAAATCTATTGCACTACATTACCCATAGGAATGCATCAAGTAAGTTTGTTTTGCTTTTATTTGTGTGTGTGTGTGTGTGTGTGTGTGTTTTATTTGTTTTGATTTCATAAGCATACTTCTCTAGTCATGCTCTTCAGAAGTGTTTGATTTGTGATCTGTCTGATTTATGCTGCTGTTTATGGAACCTGTAGTTTTATTGAGTTATTTTGTAGTTTTATAGTCAGCTGCATATACAAGCTTTGGCCGGTAGGTGGCGCCACAGGTCTATGAGTGAATATTAGACTGTGTTTGGATGGAATAATAGCATTCTGCAGCATATACAAGCCTTCTGTTCTATAACATGTAGTATGCCATTTTTAGACTATAGTTATCTCTCTTTATTACAGTGCATGTTTCAGCCAGTTATATTCTCAGAAATAAAGACTGTAAGTGTGCAAATGTGTCTGAAATGAATCTGATTATATAATGTTTCAGCTGGTGCACATTTTGAAGGAGGTAAAGGGCAGTAAAACACTGTCACAAAAATCTGTTCATATGGATGCTGCTTCATAAAGAAATATTTAGGATGATTTTCATCATCATCAGTTGGCTAGTGTAGGATAAGTGAGTCAGAGTCTAGCAGGCTCGAAAGTATCGTGTGGGCGCGTTTAGCAGATCACATTATCTGTGCTGGTGATAGGTGTGTGTGGACGAGGGGGGGGGGGTATAAGTGATTTGAAAATCATTGAACTCGAAAAAGACAACAATAATTCCAAAAAATAGATAATAATTTGCTCTTTTGAAGGCTATAGACTCTGATAAACTCATATTAGTTACTAATCTGAATATTGTTCTGTCTGAATAATGACTGAACAGGGCCCTGAGGAAAGGAAAATATGATTCCTTCAGAGTTTCAAGTGATAAGACAGCAACTTTTTCTGACTTGTGTGTGTCACATATATGACTCTTTCTTGTGGGTTTACTGTCCTGTACTGTAGTGTCCACGTGGCGTTACAACAGCTCTCTAAAACAAGAAGTGACACAGAGAGAGAGGAGGAGGACTAAAGCTGTAGAACCACACATTTACAAAGAAAAACACAATCGAATAATCAGAATGCAGTATTTGGTTATCCCAGCGGTCCCAGCTCTCTATCCAAATGTTTCATTAGCTGGATCAGTTTTGATCAAAGTTGGAACTGATCTTTGCTGGAAGGTAGCCTATAGGTTTTCGAACAAGCCCGAAACGACTTACTGTGCCCCCCTGAACATTTGATAAATAAATGTGTACATTTGTAATAATTTAGACGCTAGAACAAGGTTTCCGCAGAACTTATCTCTGAGGAACGGTAACTCTACAACGGTAGGAATGCATAACATATTCTCTTTAGAAATTATTCAGAAAATTAAATATTCAACGCATTATTACACGGAACGATTAAGCTTGAATTTGAAATATAATTATATTCATAAATGACTGTTAAAACATCCCAAAACAGCACCCAAACCTTGCAAAGCAGACTTTTCAATATGTTATTTATTTCTATGTCATATAGTTTTATTTATTCAAATTACAATATGCAGATTGTTTGTAAGTATATCATAAATCATGAAATTAATTTAGTTAATCATGCTTTTAATTCTGCGCAGCTGCGCAGTGCTTGCGATCTCAGAATCGAATTCTGGCGGTTTTGTGCAGGTTAGGCCTACAGCCACAGCAAAGCTTAGCTATGGATATAAGAAAGTGGTTTAAAGATTCGTCTTTGACAAAGACGACTTTGACCAACAACAACGTGCGTGGAGACGACTCTGGAGCTAATGAGATGGTAGGAATGAAGAATTTGTGTGCTACATTGCTAATTTGTTTATTTGCAGCATGTTATACATTGCTTTTATTACTGTTGTGTTGGTGGTGGAAACCTGGAGGTTTTGTGACTCTTGTTTGTGAAGTGTAGAGTCTTAAATCAAATTGGTTTTGGCGAAGTTTTAGGTTGGACTTGTAATGATATTACGTTGATTGTGCCTGTTACTCAAGAAAGCCACTAGATGGCACTGTGTTGTGTATGTGACGAACAATGCAGATTAACAAAAAAATATATAGGCTAATTTACTAGATAGAGTGACCAGATTTCTCAGAGTGTATGTATGGGACAGACACTGAACCCACAGACCCACAAAAGTAGGCCTACACTTAGATATATAATATAGAGCTAGTCTCTAATCTCTAAAAATGTCCAAATGCTCCACGTGAAACTGCGGTCTTCCGACCTTTTACAATTATGTCAACTGATTTTGAATAATATGCGCGAGGGAGACTGAGAGAGAGCAAGACAGCGCTTGTGTTGTTTGGGTGGCGCTGTCTTGCTGCTCGTCATAGACATGTACACTAGACCTCACCTGGGGGTTCAAAGCATGCGTCAAAACCGCCGCCATCTTGGAACAGGGGTCTTGTCATAGGAAGTAGCTAGGTAACGCTGCTATCTCTGCCTTTACTTCGAATTCATTGATGGTGGTGGACTTTTGTGCAGCGTATGAAGTTCACGGATGAAATCTGAACTAGGAAGAATGTTTAAAAAAAAAAAAAAAAAAAAACAATTTTTCTTTCTGGAATCAATGATAAATACATGTCTGACCGTTGGAACAAACCAAAAAAAAAACAAGAAAAATCGCATTCATGATGATTTATGGTGATTTTATTTCCGTTAGACCTGTGTCTACTACATTGACGCTGATGCATTCAAGTGGAGGGGCTCCCCTGTTTCAAGATGGCGGCTCTATTGACGCATTCGTTCTAATGAACTGCCGTATCCAAGGTGAGGTCTAGTGTATATGTCTATGGCTGCTCGTATAGCTGTCAAACGCGGCATCACTCTAAAGTGGCTTTGGCTGTACAAAAAATTGCTCTGGTGACCGACAAAAAGCGGACGATCTGTTTTAGAATATTAAACACTAACCGGAAGTCTGAAACTAAAAAAACAGACCGGCTTTTATTATTTACCAATCTCCAGTCACACCAGGCGTGTAAAAGACACAGGCGTCTATTTTGGGACTCGGCTATTATTTGAAGTTTTACTTAAAATAATGATGAAATACGGGACAAAACATGATTTTTTCATAATAAGTCGGGACACTAAAATTGACCTTATGCACAGCTGCACTACTTCCTGAACTTAAGACAGCTCCTTGTTTCCTGTCTGCCATTATTGGCCGAACTTGATTAATTCAGGTGTGTCTGATTATTGTTGCCGTGACTACTGAGGGCACACCTGGATTAATCAATTTTTCCAATAATGACAGACAGGAAACAAGGAGCTGGCTTAAGTTCAGGAAGTAGTGCAGCTGTGCATAAAGCCAACTAGAGTTGAAATACGGGACTGTCCTGGGAAACTTCTCGCTAAATGTGGAAATAAACAGAGACGTTGAGATCATACGGTGAAGTATTTTATTTGAATAAAATGAACAAAACAAGACTATTGTGGTCTATTTTATTTATAGCATAATAATAGGGGTTGTTGTTTTGGACTGTCTCAGATCATTAAAAAAGTGTGCCCCCCTATGAAAATTGAAAGCCCCCCATTTGGTTTGGCCCTGTTTTCAAGACGGTGTGCATCCTGGTTCTCTGCTTGTTTGATTCCGTGTTCTGTGTTATTGATTTGCTTATGATCATTGGTTTAACTCCTTGTCACCCCCCTTTTTGAGAATGGGGGTTTAAATGCACTATTCAAACTAAATGGTCGTAATTCTAGAATGCTTTGTAACATATACCCAAGTTTAAAAGTATGAAAAAGTTATGGAAGTTTAAATTTACAGTAAATCAAATATACTCTACTATATTTTTATTTTATATAAAATATATATCTTACAAAATATGTTTAAAATTACTATAAAATCAAAGCTATAAATCTAACGAAGTTATGTTCCAAATTTGAAGTTGATATCACAAAAATTTAAGTTCCCATGAGATTGTGTTTATGCGCAGTACCCAAAATAGCCACCGGGTGCCATTGAATTCCATTGAATTTAGTTGTATACATTCTGTCCAAATATCAATTCTGTCACAACATTTGAAACCTTGAGACTCAGACCTTTCGGACAATATGTATTTTGTCAAGATTAGAAAAGGTTTTGATCAAATTACAAAATATAATGATGCCCAAAAGGGGAGGAGCCTGATAAAATAATTTAGAGTACCGTTTCTAATGCAACGTTTAATTATAAAACGGTTTTCACACGATGAATTCTGAGTTTATAAGCTTTCAAATGATATCTAATTTATGACTACTAAAATATGTGATATGATAAAAAGGCGATAAAAAAATATAATATTATATTTTAGAGGATAATATATATATATTATCATTTTTAGACGATAATATTATAGTATAATTTATTGAAAAATACTAGATTATATGTTTATTATGAACTTTTAGCATAAAAACAGAAGTTTCAATGAATAAAAGTGGGTGCATCGACTTTTTGTGACAAAGATCAGACCTCCTGTTTTGATGCAGAATTTTTTTGGTGCACTCTTGTTATAAATTCATCACAATTTGTAACACAAAACAGGGGTAGAATATCTATTTAGAAGTCTTAGACTTTTCCAAAAATATATAATTTGTCATAATTAGATTATTATTTATTTGATAGAAATATAGTGAAGTAAAGTTAGGGGTCCCGGTACCAGGACGGTGACAGTTAAGGGGTTAATAAACAGATCCAGTTCTCGTCTGCCTCACTACATTCTCAATCACTAATCCTGTCCATCAAGTGTCTGAAAGTCATTATCAGTGTGAAAGACGATGATCCTCTCTCAATCACACACACACAAGCTGACATGTGTCACTATAGATGTAGGCCAATGTCTGTATTTCTAAAGAGAGACAGATGTTTTTATCTGACACATTCATTACTCTTCTATATCTAAATAAGCACATATTATAGACTTTTAATTGTTTTACGCAGTTTAAACATTTTCACCCACTTTAGCTCACTTCTGGAGACAAAATTGTAAGTAGACACACTTAATCTGAGTAGTTTCTATAAAAAGGGTCATTCTGATATGCAAGGCGAGATCTAAACAAACCCAATTCCTCACATTTTCTCCTTGTTTTTACTCAAAAACGTACATTACAGTGAATTAACTCAAATGTATTGCTAACACCTTGTCGACTCAACGTCTACAAACAGAAGACACAAGACAGGGCTCCAAAAACAGGCAGTAATTCGTTTTTAATTCTTGGTTACTACATTCATTGATTGATTGAACTCTAGTGTCGTACAACAGATCAACTCAGCGTTTCCAGTGTCGTGTCTGCATGCGTGCTTAAGGTCAGAGGTCGATCCGTCGAGCAGGAAACAGCCAGATCTCACTTCATAACTCAATATAATTTACATCTTCATAACTGAATTAAATCGAAATCAAAATCTCACACACACTCACACACTCTCCCCTTAACTGTGCTGATCTGACCTCCGGATTGCTCACAGGTGTGTGTGTGTGTGTCAGTTGTGTCCCTCCTCGTCGCTGTGCTCGGCGCGCTCGTCTTTGCTCTCTCGGAGCGAGCTCTCGTCGATGTTCTCCAGGGATTCTGCGTGTTGGATGCAGAGTTCGGACAGCGGGACGTTGGACAGCCGGTTCTGCTCCGGGAAAAGCCACGGCTTGAAGCCAGGACTGTGTTTCTGCTTCCACTCCGGATACCGAACACACGCTTTACTGATGCGCTTCATCGCCTGACACACACACACACACGAGATGAGGTTACAATATGATTCCAAAATAAATCAGTTTTACAGAAAATATTTATTTATAAAGATTTTATTAAATAAATATATTCAATCAATACGCTCTCACACACACACTCGCACACAGAGACACACTAATAGTCTAATTCAATCTTACAGACACATTTAGACACACTGCCCCTCTTTGTCTCACTGATCCAGTTTGTCTCAGAAATGCTTGTAACGTCATCGTTCTCTTAATCAGTCGGTCTTCTCCTTTAAAATCATTTATATTACAGTGAAACCTTTTAAAAGAAGTTGTGTTTCTTATATAACACTAAGAAGAGGCTCTATAGAGAGCCTAAATCCCTCCCCTTCCGGTTGACCACCATGGGACCTTATTTCGGAAAAATATTTTATGGGAGTCAATGGCGACTGCGAGAGACAACAAATATTTTGATCTCGTTTGAATTGTGCCCTGTATTACACATATGATGTTTGTCAATTTAAAAGATACATTTTAAAGTAAAGAAAGTCGCAGTTTGATGTAAAACTGTTGACTTTACCGAAGCTAACTTTACCTGAAGCTAACTTTACTGAAGCTAACTTTACTGAAGCTAACTTTACCTGAAGCTAACTGTACTGAAGCTAACTTTACCTGAAGCTAACTTTACTGAAGCTAACTTTACCTGAAGCTAACTGTACTGAAGCTAACTTTACTGAAGCTAACTTTACTGAAGCTAACTTTACCTGAGGCTAACTTTACTGAAGCTAACTTTACTGAAGCTAACTTTACTGAAGTTAACTTTACCTGAAGCTAACTTTACCTGACGCTAACTTTACCTGAAGCTAACTTTACCTGAAGCTAACTTTACCTGAGGCTAACTTTACTGAAGCTCACTTTACTGAAGCTAACTTTACCTGAAGCTAACTTTACCGAAGCTAACTTTACCTGAAGCTAACTTTACCTGAGGTTAACTTTATTGAAGCTAACTTTACTGAAGCTAACTTTACCTGAAGCTAACTTTACCGAAGCTAACTTTACCTGAAGCTAACTTTACTGAAGCTAACTTTACCGAAGTTAACTTTACCTGAAGCTAACTTTACTGAAGCTAACTTTACCGAAGCTAACTTTACCGAAGCTAACTTCACTGAAGCTAACTTTACCTGAAGCTAACTTTACTGAAACTACTTTACTGAAGCTAACTTTACCGAAGCTAACTTTACTGAAGCTAACTTCACTGAAGCTAACTTTACCTGAAGCTAACTTTACCGAAACTACTTTACCGAAGCCAACTTTACCGAAGCCAACTTTACCGAAGCTAACTTTACCGAAGCTAACTTTACCAAAGCTACTTTACTGAAGCTAACTTTACCGACGCTAACTTTACCGAAACTACTTTACCGAAGCTAACTTTACCGAAACTACTTTACCGAAGCTAACTTTACCAAAGCTAACTTTACCGAAACTACTTTACTGAAGCTAACTTTACTGAAGCTAACTTTACCGAAGATAACTTTACCGAAGCTAAGCTAACTTCACTGAAGCTAACTTTACCGAAACTACTTTACCGAAGCCAACTTTACCGAAGCCAACTTTACCGAAGCTAACTTTACCGAAGCTAACTTTACCAAAGCTACTTTACCGACGCTAACTTTACCGAAACTACTTTACTGAAGCTAACTTTACCGACACTAACTTTACCGAAACTACTTTACCGAAGCTAACTTTACCAAAGCTAACTTTACCGAAACTACTTTACTGAAGCTAACTTTACCGAAGATAACTTTACCGAAGCTAAGCTAACTTCACTGAAGCTAACTTTACCGAAACTACTTTACCGAAGCCAACTTTACCGAAGCCAACTTTACCGAAGCTAACTTTACCGAAGCTAACTTTACCAAAGCTACTTTACCGACGCTAACTTTACCGAAACTACTTTACTGAAGCTAACTTTACCGACACTAACTTTACCGAAACTACTTTACCGAAGCTAACTTTACCAAAGCTAACTTTACCGAAACTACTTTTTAAATTGTAAGTGTTAAGCAATAATTTAAGAAGGTGGTTCTTCATCAGAATCTGATTGGCATAAACTGAGTCAAGAACCCTAGAATTCAATTAGAAGTATTGTTTATATGAATCATCAACTGCAATGATGTAGAAACGGTGTGTTTAATATTTCACATGTTCTTTCGTCACCGTGTGTGTCCGTTAATCGATCAATCCCTCATCTGTTCTTTCACTGATGTTTCCTGAAAAACTCTTGACCTACTTCAACACACAAACACACAATCACTCACTCACATGTCTGTCATTATGCGGGGTTTCAGAGTAAATTATGTTAGGAATGAAGAACAAAGCTACAGAGCAAACAACCATCAGCGAGCCGGGGGAACGAGTGTGTGTGTGTGTGTGTGTGTGTGTGTGTGTGTGAGGGAAGCTTTACTCACTTTGGGTGCCAAGAACTGGGAAGACTTGTTAACAACCCACTTAGGAAGAGAACCTGAGAGAGAGAGAGAGAAGATAAACTGTTAAGAAGATAACAGCTATGGTTGATCTTAAGATCTGTGTGTGTGTGTGTGTGTGTGTGTGTGTGTGTGTGTACCTCTCGGGTCCACCTGTGCCAGGTATGTCAGTGTGCAGCTGGTGGGGCCGGTGCGCTGGATCAAGTATCCCGTCTGAATAGAAACGGCTCGAACAAGATCCTTCTTAGGAGGATATTTCTGAAACACACACACACAATCAATCAATCAATCAATCAATCAATGTACAGCGATAACAGAACACAAATTCAGCCAATGAGATTCACTACAGCGTCACTATGGTTACAGGAACACCATGAGCTCTCATTCTATATCCCATAATGATCAAAACGACACACTGGCCACTCTGTGTGTGTGTGTGTGTGTGTGTGATGGATTGTGTTTTAGAGTGAGAGAATGAAAAGAACTGAAGATAAAAAGCCTCTGTCTTTCTCTCTCACTGATCAATGATCAGCAGCAGACCAGTGATCATGTGATTCATGACCACACACACACACACACACATCTGTACAGGATCAGAGTGAGACGCTGCAGACCATCATCACATCATTAGTGAAGATCAGAAGGTCTTTAGCAGAATCATTACTGTTCTGATCATCAACACACACACACACACACACACTGAACACATGTCACACATTCAA
Organism: Pimephales promelas; assembly: GCF_988280905.1. Taxonomy (NCBI): domain Eukaryota; kingdom Metazoa; phylum Chordata; class Actinopteri; order Cypriniformes; family Leuciscidae; genus Pimephales; species Pimephales promelas. The sequence continues at coordinate 34,347,335 of NC_142784.1, forward strand.
TTACCAACACAATAATCCAGCGATTCATTAAGTCTCAGCTCTAACATACTCTTAAATCCCTCTTTAATTAAGCTCAATTTGCGTGTTTACGGTTCTCTGATGACGGTTAATGGTCACATGACACACAGCTAACAAACACCACATTTCATATTTCATCACCTATGAACGCTTAACCCTCTGCTCTTCGTCTCGATCAAAAAGGACCTAATTTATTTATTTATTTTTGTCAATGAAATTAATGTACATTTTAGTTTGATTGTATTTTTAGGGGATTTTTTTTATACCAAATTATACCTGCGCTGTATTTATAATCCATTTATTCACTTAGCATAGACATAAAAAAATTAATTTCTGTGTTAAATCGTGAACGCTTCAGAGCGACAGACTGAAGTCTGATCTCTTTTTGAAGACGACACTTGGCAGATTATTGCAGAAGTGAAAAAAGTTTTAAAAAAGGGAACTAAACAAAGTCACAGAATTTTGTGTGTATAATATTGTAATGAAAAAAACAAACTATTTTCAAAATCGCATTTTTCTCTGAAACTGCAAGAAAATTAAAGCTATAAATCTAAACAAGTGTGTGTTCCGCATGTGAGGTTTATCTGTCAGTAAACGAGTGTTCAGTGAGTGTGTGTTCGGCTGCAGTACCGAACGCTTCCACTAGAGGAAACTCATTCATTTACAATGCGTAATACACAGCAAGCGCCAAAACCTTTGCCAAGGTTCGTACCATTCCGATGAAGTAAAATAAATAAATAAATAAATAATTTTCATTCAAAATGATTGAAGAGCTTCAAGTGTTTTCACTCACGGCGTGTTTGACAGAGTAGTTCATGATGATGTAATCGTTGCCCATCGGCAGCCATGAGCGCAGGGTGATGACATCACGGTTCTTCAGTGGCTTCGGACACTTCCCTGAGAAGAGTTAGCGCTTAGCATGAGCGACGACTCGGAAAACCAACAGTCACACACGGTAATTAGCATAATCAGATATGTAAAGACTGATGAAGTACTGCATGTGCAAAAAAGTCAGAACTGCAATTGTAAGAAAAAAAGTTAGAAGAATATAGGTATATAAATTCTGAGTTTCTCACAATTTCAACTTTTTTCTCACAATTCTAAGAAATAAAGCAGAATATAGGTTCATAAACTCGTGAAAATAAAGTCGTACTTGCAAGAAACTCAGAAAAAAAGCCGGAATTACAATTACATAAATTCACAATTGCAACTTTTTTTTTCTCAATTCTACGAAAAAGTCAGAATAAACGTACATAGAATCACAATTACATTTTTTAAATTTTATCCTGTGGAGGAAACAAGCTTAATTACACACACACACAAACTCACTCACTCTCTCTCACACACACACCGACACAGACTGACACACACACACTCTTACAGGAGTAATAGCCCACGTCTGCGTTGACCGTCAGTTTGCCGATGTCGAAGGTCTCGATGACGTTTGCGTCCCACTTCCGCCGATACTCGATGTCGTGGAGCACGTCGTACATGGTCTCGGCGGGGATGTCCTTACACTGCATACGACACTGAGGACACACAACCGTTACCCAGAATGCATCTCTTTAACCCTCCAGGAGTCTGGTCATTTTAAATAGGAATATATATATATATATATATATACACATATTAGAGTCCGACTGATAAAGGATTTTGAAGGCTGATACCGATACAAATATTTTTTGGTTTTAAAATCCGATATTCCGATATATCGGCCGATATATATATATATATATTTTTTTTCAGAAACGCGCAACAAAACATTAACAGATTTCCCTAACATAGTTATTTGTAGTTATTTATGAGTTTTAACTAAAATAATATGATAAAGCATTTTAAAAAGAAACTTGTTTCTTTTATTGTCACAACAGAACAGAGTAACATCAAAATATATTAAAGTTCTGATAAATAAAATAATTAGTCTCTACATTGCCTAATAAGCTACCTTATAATTACAATGTCAGGTTAGCTAGTCTACGATGAGCCATATTTTAGCAATAGATAACGTCATACTGCAAATTTCAATTTAACAGGCCAAGGAGAGATGATTGAAGCGTGTTTCGTCTGTTTTGATTTTATTTTTGAAATATTAATTTATCGGCCATTATAACTGCCGATACCGATAGTTTGGAAAATGTCTAATATCGGCCGATATATCGGTCTGGCTCTAATTATATATATATATATATATATATATATATATATATATATAAATGCAGAACATTATAAAAGTGAGTAACTACGTCAGCAGGTCTCTTGATTATTTTATGCTTTATTAATATTTATTGCAAAAACAGAATACTTTTTCTAGTCTTTTCATTATTTTATATATAAATGAATGGTGCCTTTGTTATTATATTGCACTTATTGACTTCAGTTAGTCTTGACTGTCAAAATCACAAGCGTGTGACGCTAAAGTTAAGATGTAATTACATGTTAACTATAGTTTAAAGTGTTTGCCCAGTCTTTCTCTTCCTGGAAGATATTGGTGACATCATACTGCGCAAACATCGCCCCTGATCCCACATCATATTCATGGAGTAAAAGCCATTCGCTACAAGTGTCTGAGGAATTCAAGTGAGTGAAACAGAAATATGAGTGTGTGTGTGTGTTGACCTACATTAGGTGAAATGAGGCTGTAGTCTTTCTGAATTAGATTTATGAAATATTAAACCAGGCCATTAAATCTCATCTCGACAGCACCTGTGTTTTCTAGAGCAATGTTCATCTAACACTCGCTAAAATTAGTGCTCGCAGAAGCACTAAAATTACTGATTTCACGAGTTCACACGTACAGGAAATCAAATATAATTTTAATGCGTATTTGGCTTGCTGTTCGGGGGAGGGCTCCGAGCTCGGAATTTTTGCCCGAACCCAGAGTACTCCCCCCTATACTGGGGTAGACCCAGCCCAGAGTGAGGTGATGGGGTGGTGGAGGGATGCTGAGAGACTTGTCGTGAGACATGAGGTGAGAGAAGCTTTATTTATACCGGCTTCCTTTGAGTTGATTGGTTGATTACCTGAACATGCTCCTCCCGAACTTTGTTTACATAAAACTTCATTTCACGAGTTCACACGTACAGGAAATCAAATATAATTTTAATGCGTATTTGGCTTGCTGTTCGGGGGAGGGCTCCGAGCTCGGAATTTTTGCCCGAACCCAGAGTACTCCCCAAAAAGCAAGGTATGGGACAGCGAGCGTAAAAATATTTCCCCCCAAAAAGTGAAGGGCATGAGAAGGTAATTACTAAAGAACGAGCTTGACCGTTCGACCATTGAGGGCTCTCGCGACGTCCGACGGGAACTTGGATGCTCACAGCATCGGACGGATAAGCCCCGCCAGCAGTTGAACTGACAGCTCGATGACGCCAGATTTATACGAGCGGGATATTGGAACGAGTTAAGCCGTTCAACCGGGAGGGCTCTCGCGGCATCCGACGGGAACTTGAGTGCACACAGCGTCGGAAGGGTAAGCCTCGCCAGTTGAACGGGGGCGCCCGCTGTACTCGGTCGGGAGGGCTCGACCGGCGCTTCGAAGGGTGCTGGGGCACGGGAATAGACCTCTCGCGGCCCAACGAACGGGGAGCCCTTGCGGCGACACGAGCGCGGTCGTCCAACGATGATAAAAAATAGGCAGGCTCTCACTGCGATTCGGACTGGAGGGCTCGACCAGCGGCTCGGAAAGGGGGACGAGCCCGACCCACGAGCGGGGAGCCGTCACTTCGTACGAACGGGGGAGCCTGCAAATTTTAAAATGTTACGCCGTAATTTGGATATGCTTACGACGCGGGCGTGGAATACGGTGATGGTGTCGATGAACGGAGCGTAACAGGTGATGGAAATTAACTAATTAATTAGTAAGGGCTTGGTGAGCGTTTCGGATGTGGAAGCGGCTGGATCTAATGTAAGTATTGAAAGCTTCAGATGACCAACGACGACCGAGGGTTTGGATTTGTTGTTGGGAAAGACCTTTTTTGTGCGGCTTTGGTTGCTGCGCCGATGCGAAAAGAATGGCTTGAAAATTGGTTTGCAGAGATGCCAGATTTGGTGAGGACTGCTTTGAGATGTTTTTGGAACCAGAATCTCGTGGCTGGATGATTGGAGTCGTCTGTGAAGAGTGGATCGAGAGGGGATTTTAGCGTGGAACGTTTATACTGAAGGTAATTTAGCAGGGAATGCAACGGTTGAATGGGAGTCGGCAGATTGAAAATATATACAAAATGACCTTTTTTAGCTCGATCTGATTTGCTTTGTTTGATGAAGAAAGATATAGTTTCGTTATCCACGATCTGCAAATCTGAAATGGTAGGGTGAATGTTTGGATTGAAATTGGATGTGATTGTCAATTCTGAGCAACGGAGAAGCCGAAGAAAGCTAAAATAAACATAGCTTCTAATGTGCGCGCTGTGTTGGTGGAGTGGTATCCTAGACGGAGTGATGAAATGCATTTGGCGAGTATATCAATTGTAATGGGTTGTCTGGTATCCGGGCGAGTGGGGTGAGTTCTTTGAATTCCTTTAATGAGAAGGGACGTTTGGAAGTTATTGATAGCAGGGGCGGGCTTACCATAAGTTAGTTTGTGAAAGAATTGAATGCCGCTTAAATAGCTTTTTATGGATCCGGCTTGGAGTCCTTTAACTTGGTTGAGGTGAAATAAGAAGGAAGTAAAGGTTAGAAGAGAAAAATCGGGAAACGGCAGGTAATGCGAGAGGTGAAATAATTTGAAAAATTTCCACGTGGTGTAGTATGATTGGGTTGTTCTGGGAGAAACTGCTTGCAGGATAGAAACGATGGACGTGACCAGAAGGGAATTTCAACGGATGGTTTATGGAAAGATTAGTAGAGAATAAGGAGGTACTGGGGTTGGAACGGGGTCTGCTTCTGGTGCCAGCATCCTGAATCTCTGAAAATAGAAATGGGAGAGAGAGTCAGCGATTTTGTTGAGAACACCTGTGACGCGTTTTTCATTAATAATGAACTGATCGCACGCGGAGAACCGGATGAGGCGTCTGAGGAGTGGCATTATTACAGGTGAGCGAGAACGACCTTTATTGATGCAATGTATGGTTGCTTCGTTGTCGCAATGAATTTGGAAGCTTTAGATGATCATTCTTTTCCCCCATAGGGAAGCTGCGACGACGATCGGGTAAAGCTCAAAAAGGGCCGAGGAGGCTGAGGACTTGGGAGTGTCTAGCAGCTGGGGGGGCCAGGGAGATGCGAACCAGCGACCTTGGTAATAACCTCCGAAACCGACTGAGGGAGCTGCATCTGTGAACAGTTTGATTAAGGAAAGTGATCCATAATTTTAGCTCCTTTTTGCACTCACAAGATAGGATGATTTGATCTTCCAGCGCGTGAACTGATGACAAGAGGGCGAGGGGATGCGCGATGAACGGGCGGCCTTGCGGGATGATGCGCATTGCATATAAGCGGCCAAGCAGCGAGAGGAGTTCGCGTTCGGAACGCTTTGAGCGTCCGTAAGATTGGCGGCGCTAAAAAGTTTGATTTTTTCCTGAGCTAATATAGCTCGGTGAAGCCTTTTTGCACCCTGACGAGGTGAGCCGCGGGGAAGGCGTCGTGAGGTGAAATGATTATGAAATCATCGAGCAGATGGAGAAGGTGAGGAATTGCATGGTTGTTGGAAAGGATCCAACGCAGTGGCGTAGCTTCTGGGCATGCAGAGTATGCACGTACGTGTGAGCCCGGCCAATAGGGGCCCGCTCATGGGGAATTTTTTATTAAAACCAGGTAAACCATTTTTAAAGTGTAGCCACAATAAATATATTTTTTGTTTGCATGTCATGATATATTTCTAAAGCGTTTTATGTTTTATGGGAGTGCGGTGAGTCATTATTTCGACCTCTGTGCTCTGGCCATGGAATAGCGGCTGATAGGTGAATGTGGCGTGAATATGTCCATATTCGCGAGATGGACGTATGCCCGTAGCTATTCGTTCTGAGTTTTCTTCTAAATAGTAAACGTTAGGCAAAAAATGTTAGACGTACAGAAAAAATAAAAATTTCCCTCGCCAGATCACGCCGAATAAATGCCACTAATCTGGGTGGATGGGCATTACTTTCAAAGGAGAAGTGATATCTACTTTCGCCATCCACGTGCCGCGACCTGCTGTTTTGATCATGGATATAGCTTGGTCAATGTCGTGATATTTTAATTGAATACTCTTCGAGGGGAATGAGACTGTTGATGCTTGGATGTGGAGAGTTGTGAGGAGCTGTGAGGTCGATTATCGAGCGCTTTTTTCCTGAAAATTTTTTGTAGCCACGCCTATGGGCCTAATGCGAAATTTGTCGAACGGGGGGGGGGGGGGGGGGGGGGGGGGGGGCCTCGAACGGACCGATCATAGAACCTAATACTATTTCTTTTTTGACCGTCTACCCCTTCAGGCTCTGCATGGAGGATTATTGAAGATTGAAGACTAAAGATTATTGAAGATGATGTTTTTCGCAGGCTGGCGTTCTACGCCAGGTTTAAAACTTTGGCTGAGACCGGACAGCAGGTAATTTATAAAGTTGACGACTGGGTGATGGAATAATTTCCAGCCAGACGGGAGATATTCACTGGAGATGAGAGATAGTTCTTCACCTTTACAGCTTTTTATACATGACATACAACACGGGCGTGGGCACCGCCACAATAATTACGAATGTGGAGATAACGATGGCGTTGTCTTTGGCATTTACCCTCGTTTGACTAGTTACAGATTTGCCTGTTGGACACGATGTTTGTGGCTCTGTTCGGAAAGTCGCCACCGGAAGAGAGGTCCTCTTTTGCTGGTCGTGGGACATGGCCTGTGGATTTGACGAGGATCTGTGCTGGGCCGGGAGGAATCGAGGGATTAATTTGCGGACATGCCGTGGTGGCATGGTTTACGGACCTGCTAATAACACAAGAGATGTTTCGGCACCCGAAAAACACGCGATTATGGAGATCAGAGTCCAACGCTTCCCAGTAAGGACACTGATTCCATTGATAAATATGGACGGCACATTTAGCAGAAAATAATTTGTGATAAGTGAAAAATTACTACCCCCAAACGACAGCGCGAGCTCCGCTATGATAGAAATGTAATAGTTGAGCTCGCACCGTCTATGGGAAAAACAGAGCATGTGACTTCGGTATAATGGTTAAAGGAAATACGAAATTCGGCTAACGACATGTGCGAGATGAAAACCTGCGTGTTGTTTTTTAAGGTGATGGATATATCGCCGCAATCCACCTGGCGATTGGATTACGACATGGGGAGGGAGAGGAAGCATTTGCGGAGCTGATGTGATGTTGATGTTGCAGAGATCTGGAGCTAACGGTGCCACGGTGGGAGGGGCTGGGGAGGAGATTTGACCTGGAAGAAAAAGAAAAACCCTTCCGCGACTGGGTCTGGGGCGCGGCCCAGGCTAGCGGAAGGTCTGCGGCGACGTGGCGCGTGGGCGGAGCCCGGCACTGAAGGTGGAGACGCTGAAGGGCGAGCGATCTGGGTCCGGCAGTTATATAAATCTACTTTTTCGATCTGCGAGAAAAGTTAACGTCGGAAATAAATAAGGCCTCGACTCGGCGCTTTAACGATCCACTTCCTTATGGGAGGTATGTTTGGGTGGGTCAAAAAGTGCGAAGACGCGGAGGAAGATGGTGGGGTTCTCGCCGGCGGTGGTGAGGGGAGTCCTCGGCATCTTGGCGTGCACGGAGAGGATCGCGGAAGCTGGCGTCCCCGGTTTTAGGAGGCTGGAGATGGAACGATCTGCGGATTGCGATGGAGTTTCATCAGCGACGAGAGAATCGTCATCGGAAGGGAAAAGCTCTAACTCAGACATGACGGCACGAGGGCGGAGTCAAATGCTGAGAGACTTGTCGTGAGACATGAGGTGAGAGAAGCTTTATTTATACCGGCTTCCTTTGAGTTGATTGGTTGATTACCTGAACATGCTCCTCCCGAACTTTGTTTACATAAAACTTCATATAATAACACTTCTGACTTAGTCATAAAAAGCATAAATCTAAACATTACCATCAGCCATCTTAATTTCTGCTCTGGTATCAAAATGTGCATCAAAAATGTAAATTTCCCCCCGATCTCTACAATGTTTCTATCATATATAGCAACCGTATTTCTAACCGTAATTTCTAAATATGGTCAGTCTGTGTTGAAACAGGACAGAAACGCTTGAGTGGGATTTTCCTGAAGCTCCACTGCAGATGAACATCATGAGTGGGAGGACAGATCGCGTGTGTGTGTGTGTGTGTGTGTTTCGGGGGAAGCCCAACAGCTTTGAGGAGAATCTGACATCTACAGCCACCCACACAGAGCTGTGCTGAGCGTCATACGTGTGTGTGTGTGTGTGTGTGTGTGTGTGTGTGTGTGTGTGTGTTCTAGTTTCTAATGAATTATTTGATGCCTGCAGTCATGGGTGTTTCTTTACTGACATCTATTTTTTCTTCATCAACTAGAACCACGCACACACACACACACACACACACACACGTATGACGCTCAGCACAGCTCTGTGTGGGTGGCTGTAGATGTCAGATTCTCCTCAAAGCTGTTGGGCTTCCCCCGAAACACAAACACACACGCGTGTTTCACATGCTAATGAATAGAGAACACCTGTAAGCCCGTG